>NC_040039.1:20820885-21045039 GCF_003713205.1 Coffea eugenioides
TTTCAGAAGTTTGTTTCAGTTTGGTTCCTTCCACTTGTTGAGTACTACCCTCTCGTGGCTGTTTCTTCGGGCAATTGCTATGTTGATGATTACTACTCCCACAAATCAAACATTTTCCCCTTTTCCGCCAGCAATCATTCTCAGTGTGATTTGCCTTTCCACAGTATCCACAGGCCAATCGAGGAGCTACTGTTGGATCTTCTCGAGAAATGTCCTTTGATCCGATCTGTCTTCCTTTCATAGACCTTTCATCTAATGCTCTTAATGTCCAAGGTGGGCGAGGTGAATGGTTCACTTTTTGCACTTTGGAGAGCATTGTCTTTTCTCTGGATTCCTCAGGTGTGCTGTTGGATGTATCTCTTTTCCGCGTTTGACAGGCTTTTACTTGGGCTTTCAAATCCTCAATTCTTTGGGCCTTCTCAAGAGCCTCTGTAAATGTATTAACTTGAACTGCCGCTAATGCCTGCTGGATTTCCAAATTTAGTCCTTGTATAAATCGTCTTATTCTCCGTCGCTCCGTAACCACCAATTCGGAAGCGAATTTAGACAGTCTAGTAAATTTGGTCTCATATTCGGCCACACTTAGGGTTCCCTGACGCAACCCAATAAATTCGTCCTCTCTCCTTTCTTGGACTAAAAGTGGGAGATACTTTTCGTTAAATTCCCTTACAAAGTTCGCCCATGTCCATACCGTCTGTTCTCTTTCCCACTTGGATTTAATTACATTCCACCACGCGCGGGCTGGTCCTTCGAATTGAAATACAACAAAATTTACTTGTCTTTGCTCCGTGTAATTCAAAGCCGCGAAGATATTAATCATTGCCTCCAACCACTGCTCAGCTATATCTGGATCAGGCCCTCCTTGAAATTTCGGAGGTAGAAACTTTTGGAACCTCTCAAGAGCCTTATCCTCTCCGATCTCAGGATTTCGAGGTTGATTCACTGGCATTTGACCTTGTTGATCTACCAGTCGTGCCAGGATATTTGTCATTTGTTGCATTGCCGTCGCCATTTGATCTCCAGCCCTCGGTCCCTGTTCTTGCTCGGCCACTGTTTCTCTTTCTTCTCTCGGTTCCTGAGCTTGCCTAGCTCCACGGCCACGACTGTGTCTCCCGTCCATATATATGTTTCCCTTTTTCTTTTCTTTTCTTTTCCCCCAAAAAGGTAATTTAGTAATGAAACACAGTAAATCGACTATTGTAACAAATTCTAGCTTTCCAAATACACAAATAAATATATACGCACATAACACGCCATATCAAGAAGACGGATAAGTAAATACACAAAGACATATCAAGTTGGACAGATAATCATGTACACACAGGTATACTGACCTCATGTAGTAACAATATACAGGTAAATCAAAAGGAAAAAGTGAAGTCGTCCCAGTATCAGCCCGCCCGGTCTCTCACGTCACTTACTATCCAAACTAGATGTCCCTGACCTCTTGTGCTCATTCTAGTCAGACAAAGCCTGTTCATGTTCCCAAAATGCAAGTCTCAAGTACTTAGCAGCGCCGCAACTCGAGAGTACTCAGGCACGAGAATCCGAAATAAGATAATTCACATCTTGAGCTGCAGTCTCAAGAGTAAACTATCTACAATCGGAATTCCTACCTGACATACCTATCTATGGTCTTCAAATACCATGAGAAAGATTTAAGGCCTATCACATTCGCAATTCATAGCTTCACTTAGTCCCTACTTATTCACCACTTAGTCCAGGGTCACTCCGCGCAGAGACCACGCGAAGCAGCTATAGGTTTTATCCCTCAATCGCTTAACTTTCAAGTCAAATCGAATCCCACAGTCCGGCATCCTAAACTTCAAACCTAGGATAAACTACAGAGATCTAAAGCCTAAGCTCTGATACCACCTGTGACGGCCCCACCTCCCCCTAGGGCGTACCCCAGGGTTCAGCGGGTCGCCTGCCCGGCTCTCGCCGGGACTCAGTCGTTCCTTAATCAAATCCAGAATAAATCACAAGAATAAATAGGGCAGCAATCCAAATTTAAAACGGAACTTATATACATTGCTATCTCAAAAGAAAGTACAGCCATCAAATGTACAAAGGTTCTCACTTCACCATACAACCAGCCCGTGCCAAGCACTAGGGCGAGAACCATTACAAAAGAAACAAAAGACCTAGACTAGGCTAGTCTATGCTCTCATCCTGCTCACCGTCCCCTGTTAAGGAAAACAAAACTAAAGGGGTGAGCTAAAAGCTCAGTGAGGTTCCGAACAGAAAATCAGACAATCAATTCAATACATTAAACATGGAGTATCAATAATTCAAGAAACATTTACAATGGAAAGCGATAGTAACATTCATTGAAAGGATACGGCCCACATGGAGCTATTTGCTTGTTCGTTCGTTCCCCTGACTTTTCCCCTTATTCCTCCAATCGTTTAAAATTACATTTTTGTAAGTAGAATTCCTCGTTCATCCTTTTGTTCGTTCATCCCTTTTCCGGACGTTGACCGGACTCCACCCATCCGGACATTGGCCGGACTCCACCCATCCGGACGTGGCCGGACTACAAGGTAATACTCGAGTATACCAAATTCACCCAGGGTCACCATATCGCCCGACCGAGTCCGCTTCTGGCTCGAGTCGATCGGTAACGAAGGGCAGGGCCCAATTCAGCCAAACGGCTTACATTCATGCGCAACTAGCATTTAATCATTGATCATTGAAACTTTCACATTTATTTAGGTCGAGTGTGATAAAGTACACACTCGCCTAGAAAACTCGTTTTAACAATCATTGAAAGCACTTAACACATTATCAATCAATAATAACAAGCCAATAAGTCAAGGAATATAGCAAACAAGGAACACTCACCTAGTTATGCAAAATAACGTGCAAAATATCCTTCCGGATATTACCCTTAGTCACCAATGAAACCTAAGGTTGAACAAGAGAACATATTACAGTTTATCGAGCAAAACATTTAAGGGAAACAAAGAAACCCGACTAATTAGGAGTAAAACGTGTAAAGATGACTTTCAAGTAAGAAGAGGGTTGTTTGAACCCAAGGATGAAAAATCATGTTTTAAAATGGAAAGCCGGTCATGGTATTGGCCAAACAAAAGTATACAAGTTCAAATAGAAACCTAGCCCTCGAGCGAAAATTTGGGCAGCAGGCCCTTTGTGTTTACCTAATTTTCCAGCCATTTTGGCTTCATTATTTTTCTCAACAACCCAAAGGTATACACACATCAATTCAAGTTCAAAATCCGTTCAATAGGCTCAAGATCACACAAGGACAACAATAAAGCTAGGAATAAGTGCGGAAATGAAAGTAACAAAAGGCAGATTTGACCGAATTTTGCGTAACGGGCACAACCGAAGCTACGTTTATCAGATTAGTATGTAACTTATACCATTTCGAAGCTAGGACGAAGGCCTACAACTTTCATGAAGGTCACTTAGTCAGATTTCCAGGGTAACCTGGTCAAATTCCCAATTTACAGAACCAACTTCCAACTTGACGGCTAATTAACCGCACTGTACTAGAATGATCATATCTCCGGCTACCACAGTCCATTGAGGGTGTTCTTGTAGGCGTTGGAAAGCGTAAACAGAGTACTAAAACTTTCATGTTTTGGGAAAAAGCTAAATCAGCATGGATCCTAGTGAACAAACATGATAAACTGGATGCACTGACGAAAACGGAACACTGGAAATTTCCTAAAACAGTGAGGGTATTTTGGTCTTTTCACGGGCTACGTTGCTCCGATTGAGCTGAAATTTTGTAGGAACCTATAAAATACCATTCTCTAAAACTTTAATGTTTTATTCCAAGCCTAATTCGGCCTCTAACATAGGGCAATAAAAACAGGCAGAACCTAGTGACAATTTTCCAGAAATCTGAAATCTTTTGGTTTCAATGATAACTTTCTTAATTTCTTACTCCACTTGCTACCAAAAACCCCCTATATAACCTTGGATACAACATATATTCATCATACATCAAGTTTAGGCAGAAATTTATTAAACCCTAACTCATGTAACAAAAGGAAAAATTACCCAAAACATGATAACAACCGTAATTCATCACAATCTTGAGATGCTAAGCTAATTTAAACAAGATTAAGAGTAAAAATTGGGGAAATCATCATCCTTACCTTGCTTAGTGTCTACCAAGAGCAACCCTAGCCTTCCCCTTCAAAATTTCACCAATAGCTCACTCAATAAACACTCAAGGGTGCCTTTAATCGGTTTAGTTTCTTTGTTTCCTCACTTTGTGACTTGACTCAAGAAGAAATGGAGAAGCTTTTCTCTTGTTTTTGCTATCTCTCTCTCTCGGCTCTTCAGCAGAAATAATGAGGAAGAATGGTGCAATTTTGGGGATAAGAAGGTTGGACAATGTCTTGGTCAATGGCCTCTAATGGTGTGACACTTGTCACAACCCTTACCAAGTAAAATTTCCTTTTCTTTTCTTGTATTTTCAGCCTCTAATTTCGGTCAAGCTTAGCTGGAATTTAGGAGATATTTTGCTCAAATATTAATGAGCTTGTATGGTAAGAAAATGGTGATCAAGTGGTGTGTTCCATCGGTAGTGCACGGTATACGTCGGTTTGCGCCGTTTTTCCTTAAACCGCACGTACTAGGGTTTTTTTTTTCTTTCCATTCACTAAATTTTTATCATTGCTCCTAATCACATATTATCTCTCACTTAAAAGTCATTTTTAATCACCAAATTTAATCCTTACTCTGTACCGAAAATTCATCCGGCGAAAAATCGCGAAAACCCTAATTTTGCTCTAATCTTGAAATCAAAAGTGAAACCCTACTTTCTAGGTTTATTTGCACTTATTGTGGAATGATTGGGTAGTAGGGCTATAATAAATGAATAATTTCTAAATAAAAAGGCATTTTTGAGAAAAATATAAGAAATTTACGAGTCCTCACAGAGGGGCATGCCAAATGCTAGAAAACTAAGAAAAATGCATGAAATGTAGTGAGACATGCAAGTATGTACTAACGAGAGGGGACGGCCTATTGGGGTCTAGCATTGGACTAGCCCTTTTCTAAAATTCTCTCACAAGCATTGGACTTGCGAGAGCTTGAGGGAAAAGACCATGGCCAGCGTTGGACTATCCACGGTGACGCATTCATCCATCACATTCATCCATGACTATAGAAAGCAAGTAGACATGCCAATCACCTATAAACACGTAGCACATAACACTTAGCATGCTCGACTAAATGCAAGAGCCTAATAAAGCAAATTAACACGTAGCAATAAAAGCAAGCAATCAAGCTAATGAACCTATTACATTGGCTAACTAAAACAAATAGGGAAGGGGAAAAGTGAATAAAAATGCTCTCCAAGCCCTATCTATTACAAGCCAAGAGGTGTACACATACCCCATAAAAGAATAACTTAATAAAAGCAAAAGTAAATGAAATGAATGAAAGGAATTAAGGAAAAAACAAGGAAAGCAAAGTAGACATGCAATTCTCACTTAGCACGTTGGATCACATGGGAGAGAGACAAAAAAGGTTAAAGAAGTTATACCTCCCTTGAGTTGATGCCTTAAATGGAGTGAAATCACTTATTTATCCTCCAAAATAAAAGAAATGGTCAAGGTACCAATTTATTTGGGAAAATTAAAGAAAATAGGCAAACACAAGCTCACTTGGTCATAAAGCCCCTAAAGTCATGACTTAAGTGCAATTGAAACAAAGCATAGTAATTAATTGAAACAAACAAGCAATGAAGTTGTAAAATCAAAACTACCAAGGACCAAATTGAGGAAATTATTCAATCGATTGGGTCATAGCATCATTAGTTAGAAACTAAAGGGTCAAAGTGCAATTATCGAAAGATTTTCATGCAAGAACATGCAAATGCTTCAAACCACCGAACCAAGCTTTCTTTGTTTCTGCAAAAACTCTCGACAGCTACTAAGAAAACTCTGCAGCCAAACTAGCTAGCAGCTTTCATTTTTCAAGCAAGGATCTTAGCCTCAAAACACAACTTAGAACAGAAACAAATTCAACCGAACATCAAAACTTTGATCTAAACAAAAAGCCTACTAGAGCTTAGCACCTAAACATACAAGCAAAAGCTCAGCATTGCGGGCTGCTTTGAGAAAGACAAAGGCGAACAAAACATGATCAAACTGTGGAACAAGCTCAGCAAACCAGCGGCGAAAAGGTTCGTGAGTTCATGCATCTTCTCAACAGGAACTTCCTTTTCTTTCGCTGGTTTCTTGAGCTGCAACTTCTGGGTTTGAAAGCAATCATTTCCATCTAAACGCTACTAACGACTCAACCAATCAACAGCTTGGGACAAAATAACAAATTCACCAAGCATGCTCACCACTTTGTGACCCCAAAAACTGAAAATGTCATGGAAGGAAAAAACATGCGAAATATGGAAATTTCTGCAACTTTCCTGCTGCAACCTTGCGGCTCAAACAACACGGAGCTGAAGTAACTAAAACTTCAAGCTTGCAAAACAATGGCAGTGTTATGGCCTGCTGTGATACCACACTTTGCTACAATAAATTGCAGCAAACGCGCACAAGGGCATCACCATCCAACAACAAACAGACCCAAAAGCATAATCAAGCCAAACCAGAACCCCAGCTACCCGGAAATCAATTTAATAACATAGCTGCAACAAACCGAGAGTTTCGAAATTATTGTAACAGATTTTTATGCACATTATCTCAACCCAACACAATCTTAACCCAAGCAACAAGATCTTCAAGGATGCAAATCAGAAACTTTGACAACCAAAATATCTCATGCAACCTACCCCAGCCTGTGACGACCCCACTTCTCCCAAGGGCGAACCCAAGGGTATCGGCGGGCCGCCTGCCTAGCTCGCGCCAGGACTCAAACCTTAAAGCGATAAAAACCAGAAAATCCAAAAGAGTACCTTACATACTATATACAAAACCCAAAAAGGTTATAATGACATTCTCCAAAAGTACCTGCTCAAACTATTACACCCTTATAATTACAACCAAAACTAAAAGGTAGACCCTAAGAAGGGTCCTTATACAAACCACCACAATAAAAACAAACATCCTAATTGTCCAACTATGACAAACCAATACTAGTGTAAGTGCCCATAAGTCCCCGCGTCGGCCCCTGCTAAGGAAAACAAAAGGAACGGGGTAAGCTATATGCTTAGTAAGTAAACAGGGGCAAAAGCGTAAATGTCACGTAACCACAGTTACTCAATAAGAGTAAAGCAAAAGCAGAAAAGTAACATCACATAATAAGGATACAGGTGGCTCCAAAGCCAAGTCGTTGCCATGCGTGACCTCCTGTCGACACTCCGTCGACCATACATAAGGTCCGTAGAACTCCACTTGTACACCCACCGAACATCTTATCACCCTCACTGGCCAGTCACCTCACAAACTTGCCCAGGCGAACGAAATCACAAACTTGAGCTTGAGTCACAAGCTCGGGTCACAAAATTGGTTCACATACTCAGCGAACCGGGTTCACAAACTTGGTGACCTCAAACCAAGTTGGACTGACTTCGACCAAGCCCTAACCGGCTCGAATAGTCCATCTAGGTATTGAGTTCAACCTCAAACTCACAAAATTCACAAAATTATTCAAAAGTCACCCTGAGCCACCAGCTCAAGGGTTTTAGTTCCAAAATTGCTTATATACATAAGCCATGTTCAAATATGTGTGCAAATTAGGGTTTAGAGTGAGTGCGATAAAGTACACCCTCGTCTAAGTACCCTCTTCATACATATCGAAACACATAAGCAATTAACATACAAAAGCGGCCTGAATACTTACTCCAAATACAAAAGTAGTACAAAAGCGGAAATCACTTCGTTGGTTGGCTAGTAGTGGGCCCCACCGGCTCCGCCTGCCCAGCTCTCGCCGGGACTCAGTCGTTCACTAATCTTATCTTATTGCTCCTAATTACATATTATTTCTCACTTAAAAGTCACTTTTAATCACCAAATTTGATCCTTTTTCCGTACCAAAATTTCATCCGGCGAAAATCACAAAAACCCTAATTTTGCTCCAATGCTGAAACCGAAGAGTGAAACCCTACTTTCTAGGCTCACTTGCACTTATTATGGAATAATTGGATAGTAGGGCTTTAAATCTTAATCCCTACATAGGGTTTTCGAAATACTCCTAAAACCAAACGTTACCGCCCAGCTAATGAATATATCAACGTAGAACGGACTGGGGCCTCACAATCTCCCCCACTTAGAACAATTTCGTCCTCGAAATTTTTCTATGAACGGAACCTATCGAATCTAAAGTAACCAGTGGCCTGTACCTTCTTCGTCCTCAGAAGAAACGAGGCTTTTCATTCCAGTCCCTTCTCTATTTGACGGTCCAGGGTCGGTCTGGGTTGGCTGCTGGGTTCCTTTCTTTTCACGCAATAAACTAGGGCAATTAGCAATCCGATGCTCGGTGCTCCCGCAACGCAGACACCTTCCATCCTTTTTCCAGCAATCCACCTCCATATGGTTGGATTTTCTACAGTAGCCACAAAATGAGAGAGCGATTGGGGTCTGATCCTCTTGTGAGACATCATGCAGTGGTCCTTCTCCACTTGGGTTTCCTCCCGGAGTATCCTCCTTAAGTGTCTCCAAAATTTTCACACCCCTTACTCCACGACCCTTCTTAGCGACTGGCCTACCTCGCTTACACTGTTCTGGCCTTTTACCTCTTTTCTTTGCATGGAAGATATTTACTTGTGGCCTTGCAATTCCTGTCCTTTGAGCTTCCTCTGGAAACCCCATAGCAGTAGTGTTTTGTGCCATTGTTAAGGCCTCCTCAGAAATCCCTTCGTATTTCCTTTTTAGCTCCAAGTTCTGGTGCAAGAGCTCAATCTTTTCTGAATACTCGTGCTTCCATCGCCCTTCCCAGTATGCGGCTAGTCTCCTTTGGACCTCTATTTCGTCTCGAAGAACTGCGATTTCCTTATACATCTCGACCCAATGTGCCATCTCACGGAGTTGCTGGACCTTCGATAGTAGCCTGCTGGCCAAAACAATGGGTCATAATAAATTCCTAAATACCAATGACACTCTCGGTCCCTGGTTTTGTTCAGTGGTTGTTTCCCCTTTTTCTTGACTCTTGGCCCCGCTTGGCTCCACGGCCACAACCATGTCCGCGACTACGTCTTCCCTCTATGTTTTTTTTTCTTCCAAAGGGTACTTTAATAAATGAAATACGCAAATAAACTTATACGCACATAACACGCCATATTAAGGAGACAGATAATCAATTACACAAATACATATCAAATTGGACAGATAACCATGTACACACACACACATACTAACATCATGTAGTAACTATATACGGGCGAGTCAAAAGAAAAGGTGAAATCGTCCCAGTCTCAAATAAATAACCCCGTCCGATCTATCACGTTACTTTCTATCCAAACTAGACGTCCATTGACCTCTTGTGCTCATTCTAGTCAGACAAAGCCTGTTCATGTTTCCAAAATGAAATTTCAAGTACTTAACGCTGCCTCAACTTTAGAGTACTCGGGCACGAGAATCCGAAATAAGATAATTCACATCTCGAGCTGGCCAGTCCCAAGAGTAAACTATCTACAATCGAAATTCCTACCCGACGTACCTATTTATGATCCTCAAATACCACGGAAAAGATTAAAGGCCCATAACATTTGCAATTCACAGCTTATGCTCGAACGAGCACTTAGTCCTTCATATTTATTCACCACTTAGTCCAGGCTCACTCCGCGCAGAGACCACGCGAAGCAGCTATATATTTTATCCCTCAATTACTTAACTTTCATATCAAATCAAATCCCACAGTCCGGCATCCTAAACTTCAAGCCTAGGATACACTACAGAGATCTGAAGCCTAAGCTCTGATACCAACTGTGACGACCCCACTTCTCCCAAGGGCGAACCCAAGGGTATCGGCGGGCCGCCTGCCTAGCTCGCGCCAGGACTCAAATCTTAAAGCGATAAAAACCAGAAAATCCAAAAGATTACCTTACATACTATATACAAAACCCAAAAAGGTTATAATGACATTCTCCAAAAGTACCTACTCAAACTATTACACCCTTATAATTACAACCAAAACTAAAAGGTAGACCCTAAGGAGGGTCCTTATACAAACCACCACACTAAAAACAAACATCCTAATTGTCCAACTATGACAAACCAATACTAGTGTAAGTGCCCATAAGTCCCCGCGTCGGCCCCTGCTAAGGAAAACAAAAGGAACGGGGTAAGCTATATGCTTAGTAAGTAAACAGGGGCAAAAGCGTAAATGTCACGTAACCACAGTTACTCAATAAGAGTAAAGCAAAAGCAGAAAAGTAACATCACATAATAAGGATACAGGTGGCTCCAAAGCCAAGTCGTTGCCATGCGTGACCTCCTGTCGACACTCCGTCGACCATACATAAGGTCCGTAGAACTCCACTTGTACACCCACCGAACATCTTATCACCCTCACTGGCCAGTCACCTCACAAACTTGCCCAGGCGAACGAAATCACAAACTTGAGCTTGAGTCACAAGCTCGGGTCACAAAATTGGTTCACATACTCAGCGAACCGGGTTCACAAACTTGGTGACCTCAAACCAAGTTGGACTGACTTCGACCAAGCCCTAACCGGCTCGAATAGTCCATCTAGGTATTGAGTTCAACCTCAAACTCACAAAATTCACAAAATTATTCAAAAGTCACCCTGAGCCACCAGCTCAAGGGTTTTAGTTCCAAAATTGCTTATATACATAAGCCATGTTCAAATATGTGTGCAAATTAGGGTTTAGAGCGAGTGCGATAAAGTACACCCTCGTCTAAGTACCCTCTTCATACATATCGAAACACATAAGCAACTAACATACAAAAGCGGCCTGAATACTTACTCCAAATACAAAAGTAGTACAAAAGCGGAAATCACTTCGTTGGTTGGCTAGTAGTGGGCCCCACCGGCTCCGCCTGCCCAGCTCTCGCCGGGACTCAGTCGTTCACTAATCTTATCTTATTGCTCCTAATTACATATTATTTCTCACTTAAAAGTCACTTTTAATCACCAAATTTGATCCTTTTTCCGTACCAAAATTTCATCCGGCGAAAATCACAAAAACCCTAATTTTGCTCCAATGCTGAAACCGAAGAGTGAAACCCTACTTTCTAGGCTCACTTGCACTTATTATGGAATAATTGGATAGTAGGGCTTTAAATCTTAATCCCTACATAGGGTTTTCGAAATACTCCTAAAACCAAATGTTACCGCCCAGCTAATGAATATATCAACGTAGAACGGACTGGGGCCTCACACAGCCTCTGATGCTTCAAACATGCAAACGAAAGAAAGCTATGAAACTAGCAACTTGGACTCACTCATGGGTTCCTTTCTGTACAATTTCAGCTTCCATATGTGCAGGAAGACAGCCATGAACGCTACCATTTAATGGAAGATGCAACTAAATTCAAACTATGGGACTGCTAAGCTATTCAGAACACAACTCACCGTATACGAATCATACATATTCAATTCACGACAGGAAAAACCACACAAAAGTTAACAGCTTTTGGTTCACAAGTTTTCGGCCATACAGATTCCAAGACAATAGATTTCCCATGAACATAAAACAGACGAGACGAGATACTAAGTAACGAAAACAGACATCTGAAACAGATTCAGGGAATCCACGCTTAGAAAACTTCAAAAATCTGAACTTTTAAAAGGAAACTTGAATTTAAAGGGAAAGGGTAGCTCACAATGCTTTCTTTCAAGCCTTTTGCGGTGAGGGTTTGCAGGTGGTGGTGGTGGATTCTGATGGTAGCAGCGGCATCAGCAACCCATCGCCGAGACCTTCGATTCTTGGTGGTTCTTTACTTTGGTTTGGCTTGGACCAAAATCCCTCAAGCTCTCCCCAGAATCTCTTGGTTTTTCCCCTCGGCTCTCTCACTCACCCTCTTTTCGGAAGCTCTCCCCCCAGCTCTCTTTTCCCCTTGCTCAACCTAGCCGTCATCTTCGACTCTACTCTCAGCCGTCGAATAGTTTTCTAGTCCTTGCTCTCTCTCACAAAACCCTCGCTATCTCCTCTCTGTTTCTCTCCCGCCGTCACTTTTCTTTTTCTCCTGTTTTGTTTCTTTCTTTCGCCATCCTCTCTATTTGTCCAGCCGTCAACTTCTCTAAAACCCTCTCGCCGTTCCTCTCCTATCTTTCCTCTATCTCCCCCTTGGCTGCGTTTCCCCTTTCTTTTCCTGGTTTCTCTCTTTTCCTGATTTTCTCTCTAGCCGTCAACCTTCCCTCCTGCTTTCCTTGCTATCTCCCTTGGCTTTTATATCAAACAAAGGCACTAAACCCTCCTCTAAAGGGTTCTGATGGAAGCCAAGTCATTAGTTTTGTGGCTCATCCGATGGTGAGTAAAAAAAAGAACAAGGATGCCGTGCCTTCCTGCTTGCAATGTGATATGAAAAAAAATGGGCACGGATCCTGTGTAGCCCGGGTGCATGTGCTCTCTTTTTTCTTCAGAACCTCTTAAATGGCCCAAAACCCGCTATCGGGTTTTCCTTCTTTTTCCTATTTTCCCTTTTCCTTTTTTTTTTTTAAAAATTCTATGCTAAAATGACTTAAAACAAAAATAAAGACTAAAAGTAAATAAAAACTAACATGAAAAATAAAAATAATAGTAAATAAAAATACACTAAAAATTTGGTGTCTACAGATTGTGTGTGTAAAAATTATCTCTAAAAAATTGTTTCATTTGATTGGGTAAAAGTTGAGTTTTTGAGAAGAGAAGTAAATCTGGAAAACTGGTTCAGGACAGCCGACAGGGTATATTTAACAACCTATAAGTTTTTGTACAAGAGTCAAAATCGAGTGTTGTTTATGGCATATAAAACTAGACTCCAAGGGCTTTCTAACGGTATAAAATTCCCCTGCTAATTCGTTTCCTGTGAGCTATAGCGAACTGGCAAAGTGGACTGATTTGCTTCTACTGTTTACCCGAGAAACTTGTACAACTGCATCTTGTAGCTCAATTTCACTCCTCTTGTGAAAAGAATTTAAAAAAAATTTCTTCTGATGATTTATAGCCTTTTGAATCTAGTTTTCAACACCATAAACCATTTTCAATTTGGAATTGTGTAGCGTGAGTTATGACTTGATTTCAAAAACTGTGTCGAAACTCCAAGGCTGAGAATCCATGGAACAGGTTCCAAAAACCAGTTTTCTTAAAACTGTTGTAACTTGGTGTAGGAAAACCTAAATTGAGTTCCACTTGTTGCATTTGAAATTGACTTGAAGTTCTTTCTATGTTACAAATTTCAGAGGGTAATTCGATTCCTATGAATTCTGCCAAATTCTCAAATTCTACTAAAAATCAAGACTGTTTTTGCCCTGTTTTAATGAAGCAGCAAGTTTGAGTTGAGATTTGAATGGTTTCTGATTTGAATCTGAAAAAAGTGTCTTTTAGAGAGTTTTAGTTCTAGAGAATGCTGTCCAAAACTAAATTTTTCCTTATATAGAAGCGAAAACCTCAAAAGTAGTTTGGAAACATTTCCTAGGTATTAAACCTAGCTTACTTGATTATTTGCACATCATTTCATACTTGAGAAATGAATTTCACCTCCTAGTCTTGTGCCCTCGATTTCCATGAAAATGAACCATGAATGGAGCGTTTTTTTAACTAGAGTAATTCTTAAGAAACTTCATTAGTTTTACATTGGAACTTGAAACTTTTAACTTCTATATTTATTACAAAAATAAGTAGCGTTTTGATAGATTTTGACTCCATAATATTTGAAAACATGAACGCTCCTTTATATTCTAAAACTTGAGCATAAGATTAGAAGTTTTGAGATATGAAAACCATCTTCATTTTTCTTGATTTTCGTGCCAAAAATTAAGTAGGGTGTTTTTTCTTGGAATCAAGATTTCTTGCCACGACTTGACTCGAAAATGACTTTTGAGTTCTCCTTGAGTGTTATTTCAATGCTTAAGCGAAAGAGTCTCTTTTAACTCAACTTGAATTTGTGCCTTTGAATGTGGGTAGTAAGAGGATATTTTTCTTATTAGCCTTGGTTGAAAATCTAGGTAATCATCATTGTACATGTCTCAGGTAATCACGTGGACACCGAAAAACTCGTTTGACCTCTTGCTTTTGCTCCCCTTTTTGCTCTTGATTTTGGTGAGTGTCAAGTGCGTGTTTCATGTGCTATGATTGAAATGATATTTGTACAAGTGTTATGTGAAATTATTATGATTCGTGAACTTGTCGAGGCGAGAGTGTACTTTATCGTTCTTGTCCTCTCCCTCTTGAATACTTGTTACTTGAAATATGAATTGCGTGACTTGAACTTATACTTGAACATGCTTGTAATCGTGAGTACTGAGCGGCAGCATGTACCACACCTTATTTGGGTAGGAGGTGTCTCTTATCCCGACTCAATACTATGACCGATTTTAAGTCTATTAGAGCATTGTCTCATCGACCACTTATACTCGTGGGGACACCCAAAACCCATTAGTTAGCCTCGTAACTCGAGCCAACAAGGGCTTGGTCGAGAAGTTTGGTGAACCATAGGATATTATAAAGTTTGGTCTTTTGAGATCTTGCTTGGCATACTCGAGTAGTATTGCCATCTCGTGCGTGTTTGGTTCCGAATCCAAGAGGGTGATATGGTGGATGGAGGAAGCAAGTGGAGCTCTATGGACATGTTACTACTTGAGTTGACGGAGGGTCAACAAAAGATGGCTTGAACCAATCATGACATGAAAATAGCTCTTGAGAGCTCCTGTATCCTTTTCATTTGTATTTTACTTCCTACTTGCTCGTTTATATGAAATTTGTGTTAAGTCTCTCTTAAGTGTGTTATTTGAGTTAGTTCGTACTACTTGTTTGCTTGCTTGCTTGATTTCTTGGCCTCACTAAGCGTTAGCTCACCCCAAGTTGTTTTCCTTAACAGGTTTGGAAGTGGAAGTTGGTGATTCTAGACTAACGGTTTTTGGTGGAAGCTAGTATATCTTTTGTATGTTATGGGAGACATTTGAAGTGTAAAATTTTGTTATAGTTGGATATTTTGGATTGTAATTGTAAATGGTAGCCTTGAGAGTTTTGGACTTGTATATTCGAAATATTTCTTTATTATAAGTCAATGGTTGACTTATGGTTCTTTATTAAGCTTGAATGAGTGCAAGAGTCCTGACGAGAGTTGGGCAGGCGCCTCACTGATACCCTAGGATTTGTCCTAGGAAGAGGTGGGGGCGTCACACTAACGCCTAGCGAGTTCCCAAGAAGGCATACAGTCACATAAAACAGTTCAAATTACACATCAAATTCACAATTTAAAGCGAGTAAATAAAGCTATTAACAATATTAAGGGGTAGGATACGGGTGGCTCTCAGGAGCCAATGTCCACGAATCTTGATCTTATTTCACGTAGTCGACATTCCGTCGACTTTCAAGTATTATCACTATGTAGAACTCCACTTACTTCATTCTCCTTCCAACGAGTCCTCCTACCGGGCCCGAAATCCAAAATGCAAAATGGGTATTGCTCGAGCATATCATAGTTTTCACATCAAAAGGGACAAGTCTAAACGTCAAGTCCAATGAATATAAAACACTCTCTTATGGCTCGTCAAATCTCCTTGACCAAGTCCCATGACTGGCTCGAATCGACAGATTTACCTATAGGACTCAGGAATTTTCAAGAATTGACATGCATACTCAATCACTTATTGTCGATGGGATAACAACCTGGATGACATCACAACACTTCAATAATTCAAAACACTATTAATCTCAGTCACAATATCAAGTCACATCTATGTCACATTTGCAAATTCAAGACAAATAACATGCATGGAAACTCACCAATAAATCAAAGCTCAGAATCTAAGTTAGGATCGATATCACAGTCTTCAATCACTTCTATAAACATGTAAAAAGAGACAATAAGTTTCGCCCCAACAATTCGCGAAACTAAACCAAAGTCACTTGAACTCGACACGTAAGCTTGAGTTATGAAAACAATATGTATCTAGAATAGTTTTCCCCAAAATTCAATGCGTGAAAACACAAAATCAAGGGCAAAACAGTCTCAAATTCACCATTGCTGCCCCGATAGTTTTTAGCCCAAAAATAGTGAAATAAAGTGACTTTTAACTGTTAAAGTTCCTAACTTTCAACTCCAATTCAACATATAAACATAGTTTAACCTAATACGAAGTACTTGAGTGAAATTTAGTCAAAAGGAACACAAAAATGTTGCAAATAAAGGTGGAAAATTAACCCACTTCATTCAGCTAGCCCATCCAAAAATTTCTCAAGAATTTCACCAATAAAACAATCATTTAGCCAACAAAAACTCACTCAAATCCATATGGCCTTCATCAATCATTAGCCCTGGGTTATCAACGGTAAAATTTCCAAGTAAATCCAACCCATAAATCAAGAGCTATGCTAGTATTTTAACCACTAGAACATTTAGTGGTATAACTTTAAGAAATTTACTAGATCTACCATAGATCTTACTCAAATCAAGTGAATCTAACATTTTCATGGCTAGAAATTAAAGATTAAGGGTGCTTTTTGGTTCTTACCTCAAGATCTAACTAGATCTAGTGTGATTCAATCTCAAAACTTCCTTCTAAGATTCACCCCTTCAAGTTTCCTCAAGAAAGGTCAAATCTTCTAGGTTGTTTGGTGATTTCTTCCAGAAATCCACAAAGAGCAAGATGGATGGTATGCCTTCTCTCTTGGTTGCTCTCTCTCTCTCTCCCTCAGTTCTCTCTCTCTCGACCCTCAAAAGAAAAGAAGAAAAAGAAGAAGAAGAATTGTGGTGGTTGATGGGTTTTTAAGTAATCTTCAAGAGTAAGATGGAGGAGGAATAGAGAGCTCTCAAGTCTCCCTCTCTCTCTCAAAATTTCGGTTGGTTCAAGGGAGAAGAGAGAGAATGAACTCTCAAGTCTAGTTTCTTCCTTTAAAGTGTGGTAGGGGGACCACCTCACCTACTCTCTTATGTGTCGCATTCTCATGTGACATCTTATCCATAACTAGATTTCCCTCAACCAACATTATCCTATGTAAGGATCGAAGACAACCAATCGAAAAGCCAATCGATAAGCAATTAAAAGATCACAATATAACAATAAATAAATAAAAGGGAAAGAATTTCAAACCAATTAACTACCCAAATCCTCTTGAACTTGTAGATTAATTCAAACAAGCTATTTCAAGTTGATGAATTACAATCACTCTTGTGTACAAAGGAAGGTTCACCTCCTCCTTGCCCCGAACTCCACTCGGTCAAGCCATGACGTTTTACTATCCCTCAGGACAACCCTCATAGAGCTACACTCATGAAGTATTCACTCACAAATGAAAAACTTACAATGAACCTCACACCACTAAGACTACAAATCTTCTTTGAAGAGTATTTTCTCATTAAAATCACTCTAGATCTTTTGTATCTTCAGTGTGCAAAAGTTATTTGAAGTATCTGACCAACCACTATTTATATAGAATCAAGAAAGTGCCTCATTAATGCTTCCAACGAATAGAAAGTAGCTGAAGAGTCAACTAGCCGTTGGAGTGTCGGACGCCCGATAGCCCTATTTTATGCGTCCGATAGCAGGCAGTGAGTTTAAGAGATATTTTTCAATTCTTTCGGACGTCCGGTAGTTTGGTTTTCTGCTTCCGAAGGTATGATGTAAAACTGATAATTTTTCTTCAATTCTTTCGGACGTCCGGTAGTCTGGTTTTCTGCAGCCGAAGTGTCGCAACAATTATCGGATGTCCGATCCTGACTTCTTGAGCGTCCGACAGCTTCAGCATACTTTGTCCCTTTCAAATGTGATTAATCTTTGAATCTGATTTGCATCATAGCTGAAAGTATATCTTGGAGAAATATTAGTATTATCCATTGTTTTGTAAACATCAAAAGCAAGGGACCAAGGCCAACATTCTCCCCCTTTTTGATGATGACAAAACAATGGATGGAAAAAGAAAAAAATAAAGCATATGAGCATAAACTCCCCCTCACTCATAGCATCCAAATTTATAATTTCAGAAAAACTCCCCCTTACACATAGCATCCATCTCTCCCCCTTTTTGTCATCATAAGATGAGAGTAAAAAATTAACTATCATAATCCGGCAACAATAACAGAGTATAAAAATAGAAAAATGACAGCAATCACCAACATATCACAGAGAATTTGATATCAAAAGAAGTATCAACATATGACAGAGATTTTTGACAAAGAAAATCATCATTAAATCAGAATCGTTCTTTTCTCTCCCCCCCTTTTTTTGACATCATATAAATTCAGTAATATTCAAAAACATCAAGAAAAAAAAACAGTTCTAAGAATCAGAAACTTCAAAAAAGAATTACAGAAAAGCATTATGAACAAGAATCTCATCAATCTTACCAATATCTCCTACTTGTTAGAGTTAGCATCATATTTAACTATCCACATGCATTTCACGCCTCTTCTCATGTTTTTCCTCACATAACAATCACTTTTCATGTGACCTTTTTGACAACAAAAATTACACATAACCAAAGAGTTATTCACATGAACGGGTTTAATAAATCTGACTTGCCTTTTCCTATGGATAGCAAACTCATTTGCATTTTGATTCAGTCTTATCTGATGAGTGTCAAAATGAGGTTTTGATTTATTACTTTGAAAACAGTCTTATTTTTTATATTGGAGCAACTCATTTAAACCATCCATTCTTCTTTTCAAATCACCTTGTTCCTTTTTGAACAATTCACAAAGCTTTATTTTTCTATCAAGTTCAAAGTGTAAAGCAGTCTCACTCTTTTTGAAGAAATCATTTTCAGCTTTCAACTTTTTATTTTGTTGAAAAAGATTTGCATTATCTCGAAGCAAAAAACTAATTTTCTATTTTAACTCCTTGTTTCTAGCATAAGATTCTTTCAAACTATCATGCAATTTTATAATGAAAGATTCAAGATCATCATCACTTTCATCATCACTTTGAAATTGAGAGTTACAAGTTGTTACCTCATCATTTCCAATGGCCATGAAAGCCAATTGAGCATATTCTTCTTTCTCTTCAATTTCACCATCGAAATTGCATTCATTCCATGTGAACTGGAAGTTATTGAATCCGGATTTTCTTTCACCTTTTCTCTTCTTCACTGGACACTCACTTGCATAGTGTCCAGGTTGGCCGCATTCAAAGCACTTGTCACCTTGCTTTTTGTTGGCCTCATATCTTCCTTTGTTTCTTGCATTGTTGAATTGATTAGAATCTGAATTGCTAGGTCCTCCTCTTCTAAATCTCTTTTTGTTGAGAATCCTCTTGAAACTTCTTGTGATGAGAGCAAGATCACTGTCATCAACTTCCACATCTTCTTCATCTAGGGAGGCAGAATTATCTTCATCTTGAGAGGCTTTTAGAGCAATATTCTTTCTCACCTTTGTATCCTCTTCCTCCTGCACCTTGAACTTGAGTTTCAGCTCATAAGAAGTTAAAGAGTTAATAAGAGATTCAATGGGTAAGGTATTTAGATCTTTAGCTTCCTCAATAGCAGTCATTTTACTCTCCCAATCCTTGGATAAGGCATTCAGAATTTTTCTGTTTTTCTCACCTAGAGAGTATTCCTTTTCCAGCACCTCCAAATCTTTAATAAGGTCATTGAATCTACAATACATCTCATCAATATTTTCATGAGGTTCCATCTTGAACGATTCATACTTGGTAACGAGAATAGATTTCTTTTGTTCTCTAATATTCTCACTTCCCTCATGAATTTCTCGTAGTTTGTCCCAAATTTCTTTAGCTAACTTACATCCCTTGACTCTAATAGATTCACTTGAGTCTAAAGCACAATATAACACATTCATGGCTTTTGCATTTAAGGTGAGATGAGCTCTATCCGCACCAGTCAGTTCACTTCTTGTTTTTTGTCTAGATCTCTGATTATTTTCATCTATAAGAGAGGCATCATATGGACCTTCACTAATAATAAATCACAATTCAATATCAATAGATTGCAAAAAAATAATCATTCTTTCTTTCCAACTCACATAATTTGACTCATTAAACATAGGTGGTCTAATGACAGAATGTCCTTCAAAAAACATGGCATTATTGGTTGTCATTTTTACTCCAAAGCCGATTGACCTTAATCTCTAGGAGACCAAGCTCTGACACCAATTGTAAAGATCGAAGACAACCAATCGAAAAACCAATCGATAAGCAATTAAAAGATCACAATATAACAATAAATAAATAAAAGGGAAAGAATTTCAAACCAATTAACTACCCAACTCCTCTTGAGCTTGTAGATTAATTCAAACAAGCTATTTCAAGTTGATGAATTACAATCACTCTTGTGTACAAAGGAAGGTTCACCTCCTCCTTGCCCCGAACTCCACTCGATCAAGCCAGGACGTTTTACTATCCCTCAGGACAACCCTCACAGAGCTATACTCATGAAGTATTCACTCACAAATGAAAAGTTTACAATGAACCTCACACCACTAAGACTACAAAATCTTCTTTGAAGGGTATTTTCTCATTAAAATCACTCTAGATCTTTTGTATCTTCAGTGTGCAAAAGTTATTTGAAATATCTGACCAACCACTATTTATATAGAATCAAGAAAGTGCCTCATTAATGCTTCCAACGAATAGAAAGTAGCTGAAGAGTCAACTAGCCGTTGGAGTGTCGGACGTCCGATAGCCCTGTTTTATGCGTCCGACAGCAGGCAGTGAGTTTAAGAGATTTTTTTCAATTCTTTCGGACGTCCGGTAGGTTGGTTTTCTGCGTCCGAAGGTATGATGTAAGACTGAGAATTTTTCTTCAATTCTTTCGGACGTCCGGTAGTCTTGTTTTCTGCGTCCAAAGTGTCGCAACGATTATCGGACGTCCGATCCTGATTTCTTGAGTGTCCGATAGCTTCAGCATACTTTGTCCCTTTCAAATGTGATTAATCTTTGAATCTGATTTGCATCATAGCTGAAAGTATATCTTGGAGAAATATTAGTATTATCCATTGTTTTGTAAACATCAAAAGCAAGGGACCAAGGCCAACATCCTATCATTTTTCTATTTCTTTAAAGTCTCTACATGCTCTAGATTCCATTTTAAGATTAAATTCCACGTCACCACTCCAAAGTTTCATACTTAATGCTAGCCAAACGATAACCGGACAATTAATAATAAAAATTCAACTAAGATATAAAATGACATTTTGATAGATAAGGATACCAAAATTTTGGCAAAAATCACATAATATAAATATTTTCATCGTTATTATTTACCTTTCAAAAATAGTAAAATTTTTTTTAGAGCCCTCGCAAAAACACTCTTGTATCAAACTTATTTGAGAGATCAACTTGTAAGGGAATTTAAGAATTCAAATTTCAAGATATTAAATAAAAATTCTGCTTTCTAAACTTTGTCTTTTGTTCTTATTTGTCATACTTTATTACAAGTTTGTTTCATGTTTAGATGCTCTTAATATGATATCTAACTAAACTTTTTCATATCCTAGGGTAAAGATGAATTTGTTATAGTTTTAATTTGAAATAATTAGGGAATGATTATACTTTTTCATGATTTGTTAGTTTGAGAACTTGTGCTTATGTTTTATAGTTGTTTGAACATCAAATATGAATGATTTGATAATTGTTAAATAATGAAAGTTGCCTTCAAATAGATCTAAGTTCTTAAATATTAGCTTTATTCTCACGAAAGTGGTGAATAATGGTTGGTTGGATTCATACAATACCTTCATTGAGTTTATTTAATTTGTTTCATACTTTTTCTCTATGAAGATAGGTGAAGGGTGATTCAAAAAATTAAAGAAATTAGTAAAAACAATTTCTAGAGAAATTAATTAAGACAGTTTCTCTTAAAATCTCCATGGTGAAAGTAAGGACATATATTTTGAAATTATTCATTGACAATCATGGAAGCATAAGTATAACTATTTTTAAGTAACTTCTAATTTTGACATAACAAGAGATTCTAATTTCTAAAATTCTCACTTAATTTCTAAGCAATTCTAGTCTCACTTATTTTTACTTTATTTACTTTTTTGCAACATACTGCTTATATGGTTGGTTTTATCATCTAATGACTGGTTTTATATTTATTATTTATGTCATATGGCCAGTTTAACGCCTAATTAACTCTCTTTGTTTTTGTACTTCCTTAATTTTGATTGTTTAAATAATAAGCAAATAATTAAATTCAAGTGATTACTTATTCTAAGTCTTTTTGAGATTGATATCTATTATCTCTATATTCAATAAATGAACTGTGCAGTTGCGGAAGTAGGATAATAAAAGTTTTTTAAAATTTGTAGTGAGTAAAAAGATCATATCACATACATATGCATTGCGTTGGGTATGGATGAAATGGATAGAATTCGGATCTGGATTTGGGTAAAATTAAACCCCTTGGTACATAACACGAATCAATCATAGAAAGAGGCAAATAATTAACCTAAATAATGGTCAAATTAATCCACTCAATCCGACTAATTAAATACTTGAAATAATTCTAAGTACAATAATAAAGTTAAACGGGCCCATAATCAAAATAATCATCGGGACAATTTTAACAACTACCGCTGCAATAATTAAAGGAGCGGACAAATGTAGTGGTCAAGACTGAACACTCATCCCATCACTCAAACAAGAGAGTTTGTGAAAGCCAAAAGCCATAAAAAGGCCGTCTCAACTCCTCCTCCCTCTCTTTCATTTCAGTCCCACTTTCACAGCTTACAGGCCCCAAATGTGCAGAATCAAAATCCCATCATAGTATCATCACATAGCATTATTCACAGGTGGGGTGATGGAGTAAGAAGATTTGTTTTATTGTTTGATTGAGTTATTATTGTTCATAATAGTATTTGATTTCTTTTTGTGTGCTGGTTTTGTTGCTTTTAGGTTCTGATTGGTGTGAAAAGGAAAGAACAGGGAGAAGATTTTGGTTGGTTTTGTTGATTTTGGGAGATGAGCAAAGGACGGCCACCGGAGCCTCTTGATTTTTTCATTTGGACTGTTGAGGTAATTAATATTTTATTATTTCCTTTAAATTTATTTTTTGTAGCCTTCTTAATTTAGTGATTGGTAGATCTTGGGGGGTTTCGTAATTCTGAGATGTTTATCTTCAGCTGCTGATTGGTATATCCATTTCTGATAATTGGGTTTTTTTCCCTTTTTTTTGGGGGGGATGGGAAGAATAAAAGATGCAATTTTTTAAAGTTGTTTAAGAAATTGGGAATTTCCCCTTAGTTTGACCCGAGATAGAATAGGTATTAAGCCGGTATTTTAAAAAATTTGAAGTGTTTATACTGTTGCAAAATTGGGTTAATTCGGAGAGCTTGTGTGCAAAGCAGAGTTGACTGTTAAGGGTCTGCCCATTTCTTCTGGCTTGGTAGTGAAATGTTCTGGAAAAGTTGGCAAAATGGGTGCTGTTAGTAGCCTGGCTTGGTAGATGTTATATGCTGTGGGCCTGTTTGATTTGCTTAAAATCAGCTAATTGTAGCTTTCGTCAAGCTAATGCTGCTTTGAAGTGGATGAGTTCTTCTGGTCCACAAAGCGCCATGATTACATGAGAAACCATGCTTCTCAGCTCTCACCCCTTCTCTGTAATATGTTGTGGTAAATAAGAGTTTAAAAAGTTTCCTGGTGCTAACTCAAGTTTCTTATAGAGGGTTATCTCCTTCGTTTTGCTTTGTGAGTGAAACTATACAGGTGTTGGATAACTTATTGAAGTCTAATAGCTGAAGAGTTGTAGTATTGAATGAGGGAAAGAAAGACAAGAATTAAATGCGCATTGAGGCAGTAAAATCGAAGAACTCAGATACCTTTGGTACTGCATCACCAGATCTCCCAATGGGGTGATCTCTGCTAGCCAGGAGAATATTCAGCAATGTCAATCTCTTTTTACAGTAGACCTTTTGTTCCCAGCCCCCCCCCCCCCCCCCTCCTCCTCCTCCTCCTCCTCCTCAGTGCTTCTCCTGCTCTCCTGTTTTTCTTGGCTATCTGATGCTTCATCTTCCTGAGCATTAAAGTTTCCTTCTATGCTGATGTTGCAGTAGATGATTGGTTAGTTCAATCTTCTTTCCGATTTTTGTTCTTCGGGGGATTGTGACTAGGGCTAGTCAGGATACTTAAAATTCATTGCTAGCAAAATTTTGCATGTCAACTGATTTCATTGACCATATCTAAAGTCATTTTACTTTTTGCCTTTGTAATTATAGGTTATATTGATACTGATTTGGCATATGTCCAGTTTAATCATGTGCGGCATTTATATTGGGTTCCCGGACTAGCTCTGTGATTCTGGATTGCTATGCTTGTTTTAATTGCATTTGGAAGATTTTTTAAATCAACTTTCTTGGGAGATATCTTGATGTTTGACTCTAATTTGATGATTGTCAAGTTACTTTATGAATTTTATAGTTGGAGAAAAACTATAAATCTTAAAAGAAAAAAGTTTAAACTCTCTGAAACATGTCACATCCTGAAAAAAGAAGAAGCAGTTCCTTTATATTTTTCTTCTTATGCAAAGCCCATCTTCTTAGCTCCAATGAGAAGGAATGAAAATTGCAATATCTTGGCAAGATGATTAATTATGACCAATATCTGGTCCTCTTACTGATTCTGACCATATTAGATGGGTTTTTTTTACTTGTTTATGCCTTTGTTTGCTTTGTCTTGATCATGTCATACTTAAGAAGCATTAGTAACTTCTTTTGATGTTTTCAGAGGATGGAAGCCCATTGATATGCTTATATCAAGTTCTAGAGGCAGGGCAAATTTAGCCCATGGTAGTACTTAAACAAACATTGATGCCTGAGTTCAGAATACTTAGCAAAGTTTGACCCGTAAAAGTCCACTATGGGGGAATAAGCTGCAAAATTTTGATTAGGCTGGGCACATTGTTAACTTTTAGCCCAGTTGATGGATTGGGGGCTTTGATACGGGCAACTTCTCTTTTTAGTTAAGCTTGTTATCTACAAGTGAAGCATAGTTTCTATGCTGCTTTTTAGTATAAAAGAACTTCAGAGATCAATTGTGAACCATTTAACTGGTATTCATGAAAGCTGTCTTTTTATTCTAATCTTTTATGGCCTGAGGTAAAATTTATATTGATGTTGGTATACTAAGTAAATGAAGTACTTATGCAACACAATATGCTTACGAGCTTTGGAGCTTCAGAAATTGAGGGGGAAATAGGTTAAATTTATATCTAAAATAGGAGAAAATGAGAAGAAAAGGAACTGTGCTGTTCAATATAGTATTGATATACCACAGTGCCTGTGATGGTAAAGGGGAGACTACAATGATCCTGAGATCATTGATTTTGGCTATGCACAGGGTAGTTGGCGGTCTCCTGTTATCATATTCTGCTCTTGTTTGGAGGTGTTGAGAATATGAAAAATATCTTCTAAGGGAAAAGAAGGAATTAGAACCAAAAAAAAAAAAAACCAAATGCATGTAATGGTAAGGGGGAGACAACTTTGATCCTGAGATCCTCGCTTTGACTATGAACAGAATAATTGAGAGTGTCTTCCATTTATATCTCTGCTCTTGTTTGAAGGTTTCAAGGATGCGACAAATATTTTGTAATGGACTGACTGTTGTGCTTAACATGGGAGCCACTTTGATGTGTGAGGGGATCATTTGGTAGGATTTAGTTTTAACTTAATTTATGACTTCAATTATTGACAATGCCTTCAATTTACTCAGAATGCTTTGCCATCTAATTGAGGTTGCTAGAATAATTTGAGAAATTTTTCAGTTTGTTGATCATATGTCTGGGTTGAAGAACGATCTTTTTAAAATTTTGATTGGTTTGCCTATTGAAAGGCTGGTGATGTTACAAATTTAATAGATCTAATCACCTTATGATTGAAAATTATTTTTCCTTTTTAGGTTCCTTTTTCTCCTATTTCTTTTTTTATTCTCATCTCTCAACCATCTTCTCTCTACTTTCATACATCAAGGTGGTTTTCTAATATCTGGATGTGCAGTGGCGAAGCACCACCGGTGAAACTGATGCATGATGGGGGATGGGGGTGGGGGAATGGAGGTGGAGCCTAGTGATTATAGTGCTGGTTACCTGTTATCTTTGATGGAAATTCTCACGACAAATTGGATGCTCTTTGTTGTTTTTTCAGGACGTTGGCTTGTGGTTAGAAGAGATAAATCTCGGCAGCTACCGCCAAATCTTTAAAGAGAATGGCGTAAATGGAGAGTATTTGGAAGGGATGTCTATGTTTACAACTGAACAGATACTTCGATTCATAAGAAGGTGCCACATGAAATGGGGGGACTTTATAACATTATGCAAGGAGCTGAGGCGAATAAAAGGTCTTTCCCTCTCACTCTAATTCGTTAATGCTGATGTAACAACTATTCATGCACTTTATTCTATTTCATATGAAATTCTTTTACCTATGGTGCTACTTCCCAGATTCAGTCACTAGGAAAATGGTTTTAATCTTTGCTTCCATTATTCAACATGTTTGCAGAATTCAGAAATTGGAATTCTTCTCATCTTCCCTTGTGAATCTAATACTGTGAGAATGTTCATGTTAGATGTCGTGCTGTTGATTCTCATAGGCAGTGGAAAACTTCATGTTTCCCATGTGAGTCATGGTGATGCATCTATGTTAATGAGGAGATGGTTGTGTCTGGGAAAGCCAACTGTTGCTAGGCTTGTAAGACTGCTCAATTCTACCAAGAGTGAGCAATATTTTATTTTATTTTGGGTACATTGGAGAGCTAAACAGGTCGTTACAAGGTAACTAACCGTGGGGTGGAGATCTCCCATTACATCAAAGTGCAATCAACTTCCAACTGTATTAGGTGGAGTGGATAACTGTTGAACCCCCAGCTCTTGGCTTAAGCTTCCTTTAGCAAACCCATCTGTGCACATATTTCCTCTCTCCCAATATGACTGATTTGAGTATCCCAATCTTTCCTCAACGAGTCAGTAATCTGCTTCAGCGGATTCAATGGTAGGCTAGTCATTGCAGCTTGATCCGGAAGTGATAGAGCAGTTTTAGAATCCGTCTCCACGAGGACTTTTCTATATCCAGCTTCCCAGGTCATCTGCATTCCATCAATAATCCCACATGAATGCTATTTCAGTTGCCACTTCCTGGTTCACTGAGAAACCACCTTTCCAACTAACAATAGTGAGGATTTTTTTTTTTTGAGGAATTTTTTTTAATTTTTATTTTATGTATTTCAGTTGCAGTCTTGCATCTATGTGTTATCAAGCCCATCCTGTTGTGTTTAATGGATTACTGGAATTCTTCGTGTTAGTCTCTTTATTCTTCTTGTGGGTTTTTTGTCGACTTAGTTTTAGTTTTAGGTGTAAATTGTTTTGGAGAAATTAGACAGAGGGGAGAGATTGATTTTTCTTGTGTACTGCATGTAATGCACTGATGCAAAGCCACCGAATATATTTGTGGATAAAGGCTGATTGCCCTGGATCGATGTGTGATTCAGAACCACTGATTATCTTTATAAGTAAAGGCTGTGTGCCCTGGATTGATTAATCTGTTTGACGTGCATTGGATGGTTGTGGGAATGCTAACAAATTCTCCTGCAATGCTCCCGAGATTGCAATTATGATTATACATCCCATATCATCTACCAGCACACCTTTTTAGTTTTATTTCATGGAACCAATGTAAAACCCTCTCTCCTTTCTAATGTCCTCGTTACTGTTTGTGCTTGTAAGATTAAGACTGCCTTGATCTGTATCCCCTTTATGGTATCATCTTCAGTGCCCTGATATTTAAAATTTTTTCAGTGGCTTGTTTGAAAGGAGAGCAAAAGGTCCGTCGACCATGGTGGGCCCCATCATGCCTTTCAGTTGTCTTTGTCAAGGTGTCAAAGAGGAACAGGCAGTCAAGAGTGGTTTCATTGAAGCTGGAACCTTGATGTAGATTTTGCATGTATGTACTTGTATGTATGTACTTTTGTTGTACTTATCTTTTAGTGGAAAACAGGAAAGTAGCTAAAAGAACGATTTCAATGTGTCTTTTTTGAGTTCAGAGGGTCTCATGGTAGGTTCTTCGTTGGAGAACTTCCTCGCGTCCATTCTCTGATGTATTATTTTAGTTTGTTCCTTTTTCACAAGTTTGTGCAAAAGAATATATATTCGTGACATATGGAACGATGATAAGAGATTATGATTGACATATGCGAATGATGGTAAGAGATTATGGTTCTGTACATAGCGTCTTGTGGTATTGGTGACACTGGGCAAATATTTGGATATTAAGATCTAATTTTTCTGGAGCCCAAAATGTAGTGCAAAAAGCAAATGAATGGTGTTTATTGTCTAATCAGGTTTTCATCTGGAACGCTTAAATGACACTCATTTTTTCCTTTTCAAGATGATACCAGATCATTTGTAAAGAAAATCATAAAACTTTTTGCAGAGAAAGCAAGGGAAAAAAAAAATCATAGATTTAGAATTTGATGAGATGGAACCCAAGTAATTCCGAAAGGGATGGGTCAAAATTTTCTTCGTGAACAGCATATATTAAAGGTGATGAGATGGAGTGTTATTGAATCAGCAGCTTTAGCAAAACAGTTTGCGGCACTTGCGTCTGTCTGCTGAATGAAAATTTGGGTTAATTACACTTGAAATTTTAAAGCAGTCACACTTTACTATCCTAAATTATTTAAAACTATATATTTTGTCTCCTTTGTAGACATGGCATTGTTATCCATTAATTATTGGAAGAATTATTAGAGTAGCAATGGTAATAGAACAATTTGTTGCACTTGCATCTACCTCATGATAAAAATTTAGATTAATTACAATTGTGAGCAGTCACAATTTGTTGCCCTAAATTATGAAAATCTTTACTTTATCTCCTTTTATAGTCTTGTCAAATGTTGTAAAAAGTAAAATGTTGACATTGTTACCCATGAATTATCAGTTAATATTTACCACCAAATGAGAAAGGAGGAGGTGTTTTGCTCAAATGAAGAATTCCCTAGTAAAATCACATACAATTGTAAACTACTTATTAGCAATCTCTTTCCAACTACTTATTGTCTCTTTTTTTCTTGAACATGGTTCGGATGGTTATTTTAGTCTTGAAACGTTTTTATAGCATACAATTCCCATTTTGAGAAAGAATATCCTTCCCTTTCTTTAACCATGGAAGGATTGATGCTGATTGCGATCCGACTTCTCTTCAAAACAGAGGTGTTTTATGCTCTTCATTCAATCATTCTTTCTTCTTTTTTTTCCCCTTACAATGGAGGGTCAAGCCCGTTACATAGCAACTAATCTAGGTAAAGCAATACCATAAACATCCTGTCCCAATAGCTTTTTGAGATGATGTGGAGGGTTCTTAAAATTAGTTGTTCCTGGAGCCAAGCTTCTTCCCATCTTTGTTAAGTAATCTGCACACATATTTCCTTCACGCCATGCATGGACTATTTGATAACTCTTTTTTTTAAAAATTTTAATTTTCTATTATAAATAAAACTGACCAAGAGTACAAAGCCGGGAGGAGGGCATAGACCTTACCTCCGAAACGCCTAAACTAAATTACAGAGCTGATGCATATTCATAGCTTCAGTTCTAGCGCCCAGCCATCGACGGCCGTTTAACGTATCTAAAGTTTCCGGCCCCTAGCCGATCAACATTATAAAGACCTTTGAGGGTCCTCGGCGAAGATTGGAAGGAGAGGTATAAACAGAAACCATTAGATTCACACCTCAAAGATGCTAAACCATCCGCAACCGCATTCCCTTCACGATAAATATGTTGATACAGGAGGCCGGTATCAGATATCTATCGAATACGTCGGATGATCGGGAGCACCGCAGCCGGGATACTACAGTACCCTCGAAGCACCTCAATAAGGATCTTAGAATCCCCCTCAACTATAGTTGGAGCGTGATCCAATAGCCTACATACTTCGAGCCCCGTACACAACGCCCTAGCTTCTGCTTGCACTGACGTCACCCCCCTATAAGATTCAGTAAAAGCGAAAACCATCCGACCATTCGAATCTCTTAGCAAACCTCCCCCACCTGCTATAGTCTGGTCCCTACGCGCCCCATCAAAATTAAGTTTATAACCTCCCACCAGCGGCCGAGTCCAACGAATGTACCTTACTTGTATAGGCATAGCGACCTTGCCAATATTGTGAACCACCTCCATCCAACTGTCTCCAACCAACTTGTTATGCCCCCACTTCTCACTAGGGCGAACCCTAGAGTATCCGTGGAACGCCTGCCCAACTCTCGCCGGGGCTCATTACAATCCATAATTCAAAAATTAGAAATACTTCAAATATTTTCAATATACATTTAAAGTATTCCAAAACATTTCATACTTACCATTAGTTAACTTTCAAGATTAAATACAACCCAAAAGAATATGTACTACAACCATCTGCTATAATACAACTTAAAGTCTCCAAAGAAAACAACTTAGTACTATTTGCGAGCACTCTCGATCTTGAACCCTGTTAAGGAAACAAAAGCGTGGAATGAGCTAAACAGCCCAGTGAGGTTCCAAAACACATAAGCAGTGCTAATAAATCAAGTAAATTAAGCATAACACATATATGGTTCAAGATTTCACATTGGCACATTAAAATGAGATATTTATCATTGTATAGAAATAAACACACATTAAAAAGATACGGTGTTCACGTGGAACCATTTTGGTCAGTTTCACCTTATAACTCCAATAATTTCCCTGGTTGTCTGGCCATCGTCTTATTCTTTTAGTGGTAATACTCGAGTATACCGATATGGTGGCTCAGGGTTCCAACCTACCTGACCGAGCCCAGTCCTGGCTCAAGCAGGTTAGTAATGTGACAGCCCCACTTTCCCCTAAGGCGAACCAAAGAGGTTAGCGGATTGCCTGCCCAGCTCTCGCCAGGACTAACGGTGCAGGCAAACACGATCTAAGATGTTTCGGGAAAATAATACGCGCTCACACAAGTCGAAATCGCAAAATAGCCAAACGCAATCTAAACCGTCGGTGAATAGTGGGTGCCAGGTCATATAACTCGGAAAAATATTTTCAAACCAAATAAGACCCATAAACAGGGTTAAGCAGTGTTATATACATACGTTTGTAATTTACAAAACAAAAGCGAGATAATTAGATCAAAATACAGTTAGGGTTTTGCCCAAAAGGAGCTATTCAAAAATACATTTACATAAGCTCAACTCGGCAACCAACATGTACAACCTTTCTAAAAGTAATCAATTTCCTGTAAGGAAAACAAAAGGAACAGAGTGAGCTTACGCCCAGTGAGATACTATCACTCAAGCAACCAAGTTCATATAGGCATAAAACGTTCAATAATGAAGTAAACCAAGATTACACAGTCACAACATGGTTAAAAGGATACGGACGGCTCTCAAGAGCCCCTTTCCTCGTTTGCATTCTTGATCGGACCTCATTGACCCTCCGTCAATGTTTAAGAGTAACCAACCGTAGGCTCCACTTTACGTTCATTCTTCCACCCAACATACCCCTACCGGGCCCGAACTCCAAACAGTACAAATTTGGTAATACTCGAGTATACCGGAATCAAGAGTCTCACTACTACAAGATTCCATATAACAGTCCCCATGGCTCGTCAACTTTCACGACCAAACCCTCGCTGGCTCGATTCAATCGACTACCAATGGAGTTGAGCTCAGTAGTAACAGTAAAAGCCGTTGGATCCTCGTCCAAACGACACCAAATCCAGTTTTCCATGTACATTTCAAGTACCACAGTGAAACAGTAGACAATCGTGTATAATACAAAAGGGGTGATGTGAAACCTCGATCTAGACAACCAAAACACCATGGCTTAGGCAGCGGAAATTTGACCCAACTAATCCCTAGAAGTCACAAACAATTTTGATATTATCTCAACCCGTAATTACTTGAATTAACGAACCAAATTGGAGGTAGTAGAATGCCACAATCAAGGAGATACTCGATTGATAAGATCGGGTGAATAACTTGAGAAGATTCTCAAGTATTCAAAGGAAACTCTCTTGCTAAAGAGAAAGTGAAAACTCACTAATTGTATTTAATAGCCAAAAACTCATCTCAAAACAAAGAGGAAGTGGGGCTATTTATAGCCCTTACAAGCATTAACCATAATCCAAAAATTGACCAAACTACCCTACATACTTAAGAAAGATTTTGGGCCTCACTTACTAACAAATGGGCCGCAATTAAACTAGCTTAATTACCTAGACTTTCTAAAGCGAGAAATAACCAAAATCAACGAGGAAAATCAAATAATCCTACTAAACTCAAGTATTCTTCACTTGAATCTTCCAATTCCCCATGTGCTTGAATGGGCCTTGGTCTTTATATTCTCATCATTCCCCTCCTCTTAAAAGCAATTTGCCCACAAATTGAAGCACGAATGGTGACAAGACGAGTTACATGCCTTCTACTCAATCTTGTTATGATGGCTACAGATGGCATCCAATTCAAAGCCCATGTGCTAAGTTGGAAAATAACCCTTGTCGAACCTTGAATCTCACAAACCATCTTCAATGTATGCTCAACTTGATCGTTTGTGGTCATGAGGTAAGGGTCCTCAAAGTGGTATGAAGTGTATCCCATGAAATCGAACTCGGGCTCGAACACACTTGCAAGGCACCAAGGCGGATTTGGTGATGTTGGAGCTTCATGTGGACTAAGAGCAAGACAAAAATCATAATGGTCATTGAGGTACTTGTTCTTTAAACGAACCCTTGGTACACAACCATCCCCAAAATGTGGAGTGTTCCCTTCAAGACGAGCTCCAATCAACTCCTCTTTGGTGTGGACTGATTTGAGTTGACATTGTTCCATGAATGGATACCAACGGGGTTTAACTCTTGGAGTACCAACTCCATGGAGGCTTGCAACGTCTACAATTGATTTTGGAATGGAACACACCAAGATCAGCTCAACTTGCCTTTGCTTGATCTGTATAAAAGAAGAAACACTAAACAAAACAAAGGTAAGTTCGTTAAGAAAATAATAGGCCTTCACCGGGTTGCTCAAGATCAGCCCACTTTCTCTCTTTTCTTCCTTTTTACCACCTATCTTATTAGATTTTTTCATCTCTTTTTCTAGTTCAACAGCTGACCCTTTCATCTCATTACTTTCAACTCCCTCGGGTTTTACCTCTGCAGGCACAATTCCCTCATCTAGCTTTTTCTCTATTCTATAACGCTCAAGCTCACTTTTCATGCATGCTAGATCAATACAAAGTTGGTCATAAGTAAGTGATACAAGTGCAAGACGACGACTATTAAATAAGAAGGAATACTTATTAGTATGTCCATCAATTTTAACTTCTCGCCTCGACATCCATGCTTTGCCCAACAACACATTTGTCACTTGAATTGGGACTACATCACACAACACCCCATCCACATATTTGCCGATTTGAATAGGTACAAGTGTGTGCTTAGTAACCCAAGCATCCCCATGAGTGCTCGTCAACTTGTACGGTTGAAGATGATCAATGGTTGGAAGATTTAATTTCTCAACCATGATAGCACTTGCAAGATTGACTTCACAACTACCATCAATGGCCAAGCTACAAATTTTATCTTTGACACCACAACGAGTATAAAACCAACCAAGCAACTGAGATTTGACGAGGTCCAATTGCTCATCTACACCACGTAATGCCACTTCTTTGACTCCCTTAGGATCAGGAAGACAATGTTGTGGGCTAGCTTTTATGCGTCTTATACTCGCCATGACGTATGAGGGAACCTGCAAAAAGTTAGCAACGAAACCGAAGATATTGCCTTTCACGCTCCCTTACGTGTATCCACTCGCACTCGTGTATATGGATGTCACTCTAATGGACTTACCAAATACCTTTACCTGTTGGGTTAGGTAGTTGAGAAATGCTGCTCAAGTCCAACAACCGTTACCAACCTTTCCACAAGTGTAATCACAAGAATGTAGGAGAAAATGTAGGAAAGTGTTCCTAAAATCTAGGAAGAGAATATAGGAGAGTTTCCTAAAGTGGATGAGAGAATATAGGAAAGGTCCTAAAAATGGATGAGAGAATTTTAGGAGAGTTTCCTAAAAAATGGATGAGAGAATTTAGGAAAGTTTCCAAAAAAATGGATGAGAGAGTTTAGGAAAATTTCCTAAAAATGGATGAGAGAATATAGGAAAGTTTCAAAAAAATGGATGAGAGAGTTTAGGAAAGTTTCCTAAAAAGGTAGGAGAGAGAGTGTCCAAATGAGTACAAAGAGTTATCCAAGTGCTTTACTTAGTTTCCTAATTGATTTTGGAAACAAGTTAGTTTTTGGAAACCTTTTGAAAATCCTCTTCCTCTTGAACAACTTTTGGTAACCTTCTTGAAACAACTTTTGGTAACCTTCTTGAAACAACCTTTGGTAATCTTCTTGAAACAACTTTTGGTAACTTCCAAATTCTACTCCAAGAAAGATTGCACAAATCAGATTTGGTTCTCTATTCAAAACAATTCGGTTGCCCCTTTCTTTCCTTTCCTTTTTTTTTCTCTTGCCAACCAATTCCTCTTTTCTTTCTTCATTTTTTTTTGACTACAACTATCAACCACGACACAGAACAAGGAAGTCCATAAATAATAACAACCAAGAACTCCAAGATCTTTCAAGAACGTTCAAGGAAGTTGTCAGGAACTTCAGAAATTTCAAGATTGTGGTCAAGAATTCAAGAAGCTCAAGATTATTGTAAGTTCTCTTCAAGATTCACAAAATTCCAACAAGTTTTGCCAAAATTCAGATTTGAAAACCAAGTAAACAAGTTGGATAACACAAACAACAAGGCTGGACAGATTTGTATTCGGATGAACAGTAACTATGAACAGTGTCGGCGAACAGTATCGGTGAACAGTGTCGGTGAACAGTCAAAGAACAGTAATAATTTTTTTTTTGGTTCTAAACAAACGAACAGATTGGGATTAAACATATATGACTCGAAATAAATGAAAAAAAAAGATATAAACTGGTGGTTGTCGACTAGCTCTGGTACCAACTGATGTGAAACCCCGATCTAGACAACCAAAACACCATGGCTTAGGCAGCGGAAATTTGACCCAACTAATCCCTAGAAGTCACGAACAATTTTGATATTATCTCAACCCGTAACTACTCGAATTAACGAACCAAATTGGAGGTAGTAGAACGCCACAATCAAGGAGATACTCGATTGATAAGTTCGGGTGAATAACTTGAGAAGATTCTCAAGTATTCAAAGGAAACTCTCTTGCTAAAGAGAAAGTGAAAACTCACTAATTGTATTTAATAATCAAAAACTCATGTTATTCTTGGTTTTGATGATCACAAAGTACTTTGAAATGTTTATCTAACTCTCTTCAAATATAAGTGTTTTTTGCCTATCAAAGAATCAAGTACGAATATGTCAAGAAATGAAAATCAACCAAAAGAAGAAGCAAAAACAGGACACTCATGTCGGACGTCCGAAGGAATCTGTCGGACATCTGAAAGGATGAAGAACATCAAGAAGGAAACTCTGTCGGATGCTCGTAAGGAAGCATCGGACGTCCTGAAGGATCGGACGCATGCTTCGGACGCACATCAATCTCATCGGACGTCCTAAAAATTCCACAAAGCTTTGATAACTCTCTGGACGACGTTCGGACACAGAAGCTCGGACGATAAAATCCCATCGGACGTCCGAACAACAACTTGACTGATTTTCGGATGATGGGATCGGACGATGACTAAGCTGTCGGACGTCCGACAGCCCTAACGGCTAGCTGACTCTTCATCTGCCTTCTATCCGTTGGAAGCATTAATGAAGCCCATTTTTGGTCCCCTTCAAATACAAACGATTCTGAACGAAGAAGGAACTTTTGCACACTTTGTTTACAAGATCTCAAGAGATATTTTAGCTCGAAAATAGTCTCCAAGACAAGATTTGTTCTCCAAGTGGTGTGAATTTCTTGTGAGCATTTCTCTTGTGGTTGAAAGTTTTATTAGTGTAGCTTTGTTGAGGGTTATCTGAGTGATTGTAAAACTTCTTAGCTTGACTAAGTGAGGCTTAGGGCAAGGAGGAAGTGCTCCCTCCATTGTACATCTAGTTGATCATCTTTCATCAAAGAGAAGTTGCTCAACCTAGTGATTGGTCTTCAAGTTTGAGGAAAGCTTGGTAGACAATCGGTTTGATATTCTATCTTATTCTTTTTGTTTAATAAAATTCTCATTGCTTATCTATACTTGTTTTTCTAATCAACATTGCTCTCTTCTTCTAATCTACTTGGTTGATCATTACTAGAAAAGAAGGTAAATTTTTATTAAAGAAAAATTGCATAAATTTGATTAAGATTTTAATCAACCTAATTCACCCCCCCTCTTAGGTTGTCTTTGGGCCTTACAACTCATCTCAAAACAAAGAGGAAGTGGGGCTATTTATAGCCCTTATAAGCATTAACCCTAATCCAAAAATTGACCAAACTACCCTACATACTTAAGGAGGATTTTGGGCCTCACTTACTAACAAATGGGCCGCAATTAAACTAGCTTAATTACCTAGACTTTCTAAAGCGAGAAATAACCAAAATCAACGAGGAAAATCAAATAATCCTACTAAACTCAAGTATTCTTCACTTGAATCTTCCAATTCCCCATGTGCTTGAATGGGCCTTGGTCTTTATATTCTCATCAAGGGGTGAGGGCGATCAAGTACACCCTCACTTTAATCAGTTTCAACAGTGCAAATAAGCATTCAAGGCATCCAGTTCAAATAAAAAAAGCCACACCATAACAAGCAAGTGAGTAGTACACTCACCAAACAAGCAAGTGGAATTTCATAAACTTCCGCCCAAAGAGCGTCTTACTCACCGTCACGCCCTAAAATATTCAAATAAGTACAATAAGACTCGATTACAAGTCATAAACCAATTCCACATACTACCAAAATAGGGTTCCATAAGAATGTATAAGCACTAGAGTAAACCAGGGAAATCCGGAAATGGAATTAAGCTCTAAACCATAAAAATAGTTTTTGACATCATTTTGCGGTTTTGGTACCATTGGCACTAGGATTATCGGATGGAGGCCCAAGATACACCGTTTCGAAGCTAAGAGGTAGGGCTACAATGTTGAAGAAGGCTACTCAGTCCAGTTTCTAGTGCAACCAGGTCAAAAATTCAATATACTAAACAAGAACCGCAAAAACAGGTGAACAAACCGTATTCTGGTTCAAACATCATAAGTCAGGCTACCTAAGTCCAAATCAAGTGATTCCAAAGCCATCCGAAAGATAAGACACCAGGCTACATTTCTTAAGAAGGCGTCAATAACCAAATCAGAAGTATTCCCAACCAAATTAACCAATTACAGAAGCAATTATCAAGTTCGGGTAGAAACAGGGTAGCAGGGGTATTTCAGTCTTTTCATAAGTTACGCTACTCCGATTGGCCTAAAATTTTGTAGGCATCTCTAAAATATCATTCCCTACAACTTTTATGTTTTAACCCAAGGCTAATTCGGCCTCTAACTATGATGAACAGTGCCAGACAGAATGATTGAATTGAAACCCTAACTTCTGAAATTTTCCGGCAAATGCGGAAATTTTCCGCAACAACCACAATTTACGCATTCTAGCTCTATTCTAGATCATTTCCAACCATCATACAAGGCCACACAATAGTAATCATATGAAAACAGAAAAATTCATGATTAAATCGAAAATGCATCAAATTCTACCAAAAGTCATGAATCAACACCTAAAATCATCAATTCACCTCACACATGACAATAAATAAGCATTATTGAGTTGCAAGAAGGGTCCCTTAGTTACTCACCTTAACAACCCAAGAACAAGAGCAACTTAGCACCTTAAGCTTCCAAACCACTTCCCTAATCACCTCACAACCACTCACTTAAGGGTTTTTATGGAGTAAATCAAGATTCTAACGGTTAATTTGTGAGATTGAGCAAGAAATAGAAGGAAGAAATTGAAGAGTTTTCCTTTCTTTTGCCTTGGAGAGGGCCGGCCAAAGCTTGCAATTTTTGGATGATTTTTGGGTCAATTTTTGATTTATTTGGTAAAGCATGAATAGTGGTCAAAAGTAAGACTAGCTCTCCAAGTGACACTTGTCACTATAATTAATACATGGTTATCCTTTTGTCTCTCCACTCTCATCCATATAACAACCTCTAATTATCTCATAACACCCGATAAATTAAACCCAGTATCCCAAACTTAACTTAATTGGCCGAATTTGACCGAACTTTCCGCACTAGCGGGTCCCACGTCCGATATACATTCTTAATTTCTCAAAATCTAACCGATAGTAGAAAAATCATCTAAAAACTATATTTACTCATAAAACTTATCTAGAAACTTTTTGAATAAAGAAAATGCAGAAAACATGCCAGTAACCCGAATAAAACCTAGAAAATGGGAAAAATTACGGGTTCTCACAAGTAACCAAGGGCATGGCCCAGTTCAACTAAGAGCTTACAACATGCGCAAGTAATCAAATAAACCGGTAAACGGTAGAAATTTACGGTTAAACGGTAGAAATTTATTATTTTTCGTATGTTGAGTGTGATAAAGTACGCACTCGCCTTAAAACGGTGAAAAATTACATATGAGCAATTATAGGGAGCATTTAACACTTAAACACACAATAAATATGAAGTAAACATGTAGTAAGACTATTCAGGTCACCCACACATGCGAGGAACACTCACTGTTACGTGTGATATGTCTCGGTTCCTGGATAACACCCTTGATTACCCTCGAGTCCTGAGGTAAGAACCAACAAGTTTATATGGAAGTGAAAAACAAGACCTTAGGGTTTTCGCACTTAAAAAGTGAAGAAACACGAGGTTGGTATATAATTCTCAAATGTATACTAAAGAATAAAGCGAGTCGTTATAGCCTTGAATCAAGTCTTTTCAAACTTAAAGTTCAAAAGTAAGAATGAAACCATGAGGAGTCAAGTTCTAGGTCAAGAACTAAGCATAATTAAAGAACATTAAGGTTTCTCATTAAATCCAAGGAAACATCAAGTACAAAGGAAAACTTGTATCCTCTATGAAATCAAGTTTAAAATGAACCACCAATCTCAAAAGGAAGTTGAATGTTCTTAAAAGTTAGTTTCTTAAGAAATCAGAAAATTTCAGCTTTACGCGATAAATTTAGTAAAATTAGATCTTAAGTTTCCTATGACCAAAAATGAAAAACTTTATACCGTTGGAAACTAGATTCAAGGAACTAAAAGTTCCTAGAAGACACTTTTCCAAGATTCCAAACGGAAGGCAATCGTTTTTCAGCTCAAAATTGCTGATTCAATAAGGCAAGATAGAACCAGTCTTGGTTTTCGGCGATATTTGGAAATTCGGAAAAATTCACAGAAAGTGAACTAACCTTTGAAATTCATAACACAATAAGACTCCCATACAAAGCTTCAAAAACCACAAGCGGAACCAAATTCGGAGTTTCGAGCAACAAGATACAACAGTTGGAAGTTGGTTGGTTTTTGTACCCTGTTCAGTGAATTTCCAGACTTGAGGAGAAATCTTTGGGGCATTATTTGAGTATTGAAATGGCATTGAAATCACACCAAATCTGGTACACTTAAACTTCCATATATGAACTACTTCTCTACCAAAATTCAGGTAAAAACCCGTACGGGAAGGCAGTTAACGAAACGACCAAAGTTCTTAAAATGTTTCAAAGCTAATCTGCCATCCTACTTCTCTTTTTTTTTTCAAACGTTTTGTCCAACAAAATCAGCCCCAATTCGCTCCATTTTTGAAACCAAGATTCCAGAAACATTTAATAGCAAAATTGATGGTTAAATGAAACTAAAATTTTTGAAATATGACATCCCAAAACAGGTAAGGAAGGGAAATTCTTCCAATTTCCAGTTTTATTGCATTTTCGAAACCAAACCATATCTAGCTCTGTACAACTCCGAATTGAGATTGGTTTATGGTGTTGGAAACTAGGTTCCAAATGCTACAATTCATCAGAAGACATCATTTCATAATTGGGACAAAATTGAGCCACAAGATGCAGCTTCCAGTTTCGTTTGCATACACAGTCAAAACAGAACGGCCAAATTTGCCGACTCGCTATGGTTCACACAAAATGAAACAGTAGGTGATTTTTACACCGTTACAAACTATGAATGTCTAGTTTTGAATGCCACCGACGGAACTCAATTTTGACTTTTGTACACAGAGATACATTCGGACAAAGAAGCACTGTCCGAGTGCACTGTTATCAATTTCCAGATTTGAAACTCTTCCCAAAACTCAAGTTTTGCACAACCAAATGATATGATTTTTGAAAGATACTTTATACACACAATATATAACATATATCCATCTATTTCACAGTCCACCAAGTATCAAAAATTCAAAATGAAAACAGAACAATAAGACCAGAAATTTCGGCCAGCTTGAATCCCACAAGTTTTTCCAACTTTCTTTCGTCCTTCTAACCGTAATCCTCTCATATACCACATAAACAACAATAATCAAGCATTTTAATTCTCAAGTCAGCTACCTACAAGCCTCCTCAAGACCGCTAGCCTAGGATTAAAGCAAGATAAATGGTTTTCCTCAAGCCCGCTAACCTATTCGTGGTTAGGGTTTCAAACCTACGGAGATTAACCGCTAAAACTTGGAAGAAATGAAGAGTTTAAAGGGATGAGATGGTTACCCTTCAAACCCTAGGTGAAACCAGAATTTTCAACCAAATTTCCTCCAAAAAAAGTCCACAAGATCGCTCCTTGTTGTGACGCCCCCACTTCTCCCTAAGGCGAACCAAAGGGTATCCGTGAGACGCCTGCCCAACTCTCGCCTGGACTCAAGACAATTCCCGTTCAAGCTTAATGAAATACTAGCCATCACGATGATATAAGTAAGAAAGGGAGGTCATTCCCATAAATAACATTCAAACTTACATCACGAGTTCCAAAATACGTCAAGTATCCAATCCTTACATCAAGTTCTCAAAATATACAATAATCCAGAGTCTAGCCAAGCATATTGAAAAACCCTAATACAAAAGTACATTCGAAAGGGGTTTCTCCGAGGTCCATTCCAGATCCTTTCCTGTTAAGGAAAACAAATTTACAGGGTAAGCAAAACGCTCGTAAGGCCAAGAACACACATGCAGGCACGTTGTTCAAGTAACAATCCCTATTTACAAGTAGAGAAATAATATTGCAATAATCAACAATTCGAGCGAGAAAAGTAAACAGAAACAATTCAAGGATATAGGAGCTCTCAGGAGCTATTTTTCACTTGCACGATCACGAACCTCCACTAGTTGACACTCCGGCAACCGGGTAGGTTTAGTCCGTGGAACTTCACTTATCATGTCCCCTTTCACCTTACATACCCCTGTATCGGGCCCGCCTGTCGTTTGTTTGAGGCGATATTGCTCGAGCATGCCAAGTAAGACCTCTCAATAGGTCAATCTTATATCTTCTCATGGTTCACCAAGGAGCCCGACCAAGCCCATGCCGGCTCGAGTCCAAGGTTAGCCAGTGAGATTTGGGCGTCCCCCATGTTCATTTGTGAGTCGAGGAGATTCACTCCAGCAACGTATGCAGCCATAGCATACCATTTCATTTCATTCAATCATTTAATATCATTCAATCAAGTACTCATACACTTGACAATCACCGAGTGATTCAAGTAGCAAGTACAAGCGATTGATTAGGCATCTCCAGTGAGATCCTCTTGGAGGTCCTCTTGAGTGCCCGAGCAATTAATAATGAACTATCACTTATAAACCCCAATTATCAAGGAAGATTGTACACTTGTACAATCTAAGAAAATTTCACGAAAATGAGCCTTAATTACTCGTAAATCGAGACTCAAAAAAATGGGATTTTAAAACACAAGCAAAATCTGATTTTTTTTCATCTTTGAAATCAAGTATACAATAGTCTAGCAATATCAAAGGAGATAGAGAGTTCGAAACTCTCAATTTCCTTTAAGTTTGGAAATTTCAGATTTGTCGAGCAATCTTTGAAAAATCGTATCTCACTCTCTACAAGTCCAAAATTGGAAAACTTGATACCGTTGGAAACTTCTTCCAAAGTACCAAAAGTTCCTAGAAGTCACTTTTCCATGATTCCAAATGAAAAATATTCAAAATTTAGCTCAAAGTGGCTGTTTTGGAATGCCAAGACAGATTTGGGTTGATTTTTGGCAAAGTTTGGAAATTCGAAAAAATTCACACAATGTGAACTAGTCTCTGAAATTTGGAACTCAATTAGAGTTACAATAAAAGTTTTTAACACAATAAGCGGAACAAGAATTGGAGTTTTGGGCACCAAGATATGGTTACTCAATGTTGCTGCAAAAGTGAAACTGTTAAGCAAATTCCAGGTTTAAATCACGTACTTCGGGACTTTGTTTGAGCTTCGAAATGGGCTCGGAATGGCACCAAATTTGGTATGATTATACTACCATATAAGGGCTATTCCTCTGCCAAATTTCATAGAAAAATACGTACGGGAATTTGGCTAACAAAATCATTAAAACTCCAAGAACTTCCAAGTCAGAACTGCCTTGTGGTTCCGTTTTCCGTTTTCAAAACGTTTGGCCAACAAAATGTCTCAAACACGGTCCATTTATGTAGACAATGTCTAAGAAACATCCAAGATACATTTGGTAGGTGATCAATATCAAGAATTTCAAAACAACAAGTCCTCTCAAATCGGTTATTATCTCCAAACGCGTATTCGCTATTCTCACTTAACGAGCTTCCAAAAATTAAATTTTGAAACGAGTCACTTTAAAAATACATGTGAGTTATTATTCTATGTATTGAGTAATAAAAGGTCAAAATAAAATATTCTAAGTAAATGGCCAAATAAATAATTAAATAAGATAGAAATAGGAAATTTAAATAAGTAAATTTTGCGAGTCCTCACATCCTCTCCCTCTTAAGAGAATTTCGTCCTCAAAATTTACCTTGATTCACGAACAGGTTTGGATACTTTCCTCGAATTGCTTCTTCAATTTCCCAGGTCGCTTCCTCTAGTCCATGGTTCCTCCAAAGAACTTTTACCAATGGTATCCGTTTATTCCTCAATTCTTTCACCTTCCTATCCAGAAGTTTTACCGGTTTCTCCTCGTAGGTCAAGGTCTCATCAATCTCTATACTTTCCGGTTGTAAAATATGTGAAGGGTCTGGATGATACTTCTTAAGCTGGACATGTGGAAAACATTATGGATCCGAAACAGACTCGGTGGCAATTCCAACTTATACGCTACCTTTTCCACGCGTTGGATAACCTTGTAAGGTCGTACAAATCTCGGTTGTAACTTCTTTCCCTTCCCAGACACTAAACTTGCTTTCAGAGGTGTAATCTTAAGAAATACTAGATCCCCAACTGCAAATTCTAAATCTTTTCTTCGGTTATCTGCGTAACTCTTTTGACGACTTTGTGCGGTCTGAATCCTCTGGCGTACCAACTTGACCTTTTCATTGGCCTCCTCGATCCAAGGCACTGTAGTCGGGTCTAAGATCTTTCGTTCACCTACTTCATCCCAACAAATCGGAAACCTACACTTTCGACCATAAAGTGCTTCATATGGAGCCATTTGAATAGAAGAGTGGAAACTATTGTTATAGGCAAATTCCACTAAAGTTATATACTTACTCCAACTCTCCCCAAAATCCAAAACACAAGTTCTCAACATGTCCTCAAGGGTTTGAATTATCCTCTTAGACTGTCCATCGGTTTGGGGATGGTAAGTAGTACTAAAATTCAATTTAGTCCCCAACACTTCCTGCATCATTTGCCAAAATCTCGAAACAAATCTCGAGTCTCTATCGGACACGATACTAACAGGTATTCCATGTAACCTGATAATTTCATCCAAGTACAACTTAGCTAACTTCTCCAATGGGTATTTCATATTAATGGGCAAAAAATGAGTCGATTTGATCAGTCGATCCACTATTACCCAAATAGCATCATGGCCTCTTTGTGTCCTGGGTAACTCTGATACAAAATCCATAGTGATATTTTTCCATTTCCATTCGGGTATCTCCAAAGGTTGCAAAAGTCCTGATGGTTTCTGATGTTCGGCTTTTACTTGTTGACAAGTCAAACAAGTCAGGACAAATTGAGCAATTTCCTTCTTCATGCTCTCCCACCAATACAGAGTCTTCAAGTCTTGGTACATTTTATTCCCTCCAGGGTGTACCGTAAATTTCGATCGGTGTGCCTCTTCTAAAATTTTCTTTTTAAGCCCTTCATCTTTTGACACTACCATTCGATTCCGAAACCTTAATATACCATTTGATCTTAAGTTAAAATCTGACTTTTCTCCATTTTTGACATTTTTCAACCACTTTTGCACTTCAGCGTCCTTTTTCTGAGATTCCTTGATACGCTCCAACAGAGTGGAATTCACTACAATATTTCCCAAAATTACTTTTCTTGGTTCAGGTCTAGGATTCCAATAACTAATTTCCTCTAACAAGTGTAATTCCTTAATCATCAATCCGGCCACTTACACTTGATGATTTAGAGCATCGGCCACTACATTGGCCTTTCCTGGATGGTACTTTATCATGCAATCATAGTTTTCTAAAAATTTCATCCATCTACGTTGCCTCAGATTCAGCTCCTTTTGAGAAAATAAATACTTAAGGCTTTTGTGGTCAGTAAAAACCTCAAACGTCACTCCATACAGATAATGTCTCCATTTCTTCAAAGCAAACACCACAGCTGCTAACTCCAAATCGGGTAATTTCCTTCGTGTGGTTTCAACTTCCTAGATGCATATGCTATCACTCTACCATTTTGCATTAAAACACATCCTAATCCTTCCTTAGAAGCATCTGTGTAGACCACAAAACTATCCTTTCCATTTGGTAAAGCTAACACAAGCGCTCTTGTCAAACGTCTTTTCAACTCTTGGAAACTCTCTTCACACTTGGAACTCCAAACAAACTTTCCACTTTTCTTGGTCAACTCAGTCATGGGTCCAGCAATTCTAGAAAAATCTTGAATAAATCTCCGATAATACCCTGCTAGTCCTATAAAATTTCGAACCTCTGTAGGATTTTCCGGTCGTTTCCACTTTGAAACAGTTTCAACTTTACTTGGATCTACTTTAATCCCATCCTTAGAAATTATGTGTCCCAAAAAAGTCACTTCTTTTAACCAAAACTCACACTTGCTAAACTTAGCATACAATTGGTGTTCCCTCAAAGTTTGTAAAACAATTCTCAAATGCTTCTCATGATCTTTCACATTCTTAGAGTACACCAAAATATCATCAATAAAGATCACTACAAATTGCTCTAGATAAGCCTTAAAAATCCTGTCCATTAAATTTATGAAAGCAGCAGGTGCATTGGTCAATCCAAATGGCATTACTGCAAACTCAAAGTATCCATATCTCGAGTTAAAAGTAGTCTTGGGTATATCTTTCTCCAAAATCCTCAATTGGTAATAACCCTGTCTCAAATCCAACTTCGAGAATACTACCAACCCTTGCAATTGGTCAAACAATTCATCGATGTGGGGCAATGGGTACTTATTCTTGATAGTGACATCATTCAAGTCTCGGTAATCTATACATAACCTTAAACTTCTATCTTTCTTTTTAACAAACAAGACCGGGGCTCCCCACGGTGAATCACTCTCCTTTATAAAACTTCGTTCCAACAAGTCTTGGAATTGCAGTTTCAATTCCTTCAATTCAGCCGGAGCCATTCTATATGGCGTCTTAGAGATAGGTGCTACTCCCGGAGTCACATCAATCTTGAAAGCTATATCCCGTTCCGGGGGTAAAGACTCTAACTCTTCAGAAAAAATATTTGGGTAATCTTTCACTACAGGCATGTCTTCCAGGTTTGCTTTATCACTAAGGGTATTGATTAGAAAAGCCAAATATCCCTGAGCTCCTTTACTCAACATTTTCCTAGCTCGAATCCCTGAAATAAGTGCAGACGAGGCTAATCTACCTTTTACATTCAATTTCAGGGTTGCCTCTCCCGAAATGCACAATTCTACTATCTTTGTCTGACAATTCAATTGGGCATTGTAACGGGCTGACCAGTCCATTCCTAGGATCACATCATATCCCTTAATTGCTAAACCTATCAGATCGGCCAATAATTTCCGTTCTCCAACCCAGATCTCACAATCTCTATACACCAAATTAGCGATTAGACTTTGATCCCCAATAGGCGTTTTAACTTCCAAGTCGTAAGGTAACTTAATTAGCTTCAAGTCTATTCCACTCATAAAATTAGGGTTTACAAAAGAATGAGTCGCACCCGGATCAATTAAAATCTTAGCTAAGCGGTGAAAAATATGAATTGTACCTTCAACCACCTCAGTCGCATCAGGTATCTGTTGGTGATCCAGTGCATAAACCCTAGCCGGTACCTTAGGTCGGCTCCCTCCAGCACTAGTCTGCTTAGAGGTTGACTTTTCTGGCCTTTGAGAGTTACCTCCCAATTTTGGTGCCTTTGGACAACCTGCGAGTTGGTGTTCGGCACTCCCACAAAACAGACATTTCCCCAACTTCCTCTAACAGTCATTCTCAGAGTGGTTGGGTTTACCACAGTACCCACAAGTAACTTGAGGGGTCACTGCCGATGCACTAGAAGGCACTCCCCTAGCTTGAACCTGCCCACCACGGCCTCCTCTGGATAAAGCTCCCTTAGAAGCTCCTGTAGTCCTTGTTCCTCCCATTCCTCTTCCCATTTTGGAAGGCCGTGCACTTTTACTAGTTGTCCAGAAGTGTGACTGGAAAATTTTCTCTTCCTATTGTGAAAGTCCTTAACTTGCATTCTGGCATTCTCAACCCTTTGTGCTTTTTCTAGAGCCTCAGTAAAAGTAGAGATTTGGGCTGTGGCTAAGCCCTCCTGGATTTTCACATTAAATTCCTGTACAAACCGTTTTATCCATTTCCGCTCATTGGTTACCAATTCAGGGGCATACTTGGAAAGCTTAGTAAACTTCCCTTCAGATTCCGCTACACTAAGGGTCCCTTGTTTCAACTTGATGAACCCATCCTCCCTCTTTTCTTGGATCAAAGGCGGAAGGAATTTCTCATTAAACTTTCTCGTGAAATTCTCCCAAGTCCAAGGGGTTTGGGCTCTCTCCCACTTTCCCCTTACCACATCCCACCAAACACGAGCCACTCCCTCAAATTGGAAAGTAGCAAAATTCACTCGCCTATCCTCAGTATAGTCTAGAGCGGCGAATATGTTGGTCATTCTCTCCAACCAATTCTCTGCTACCTCAGGATCGGGTTCAACACTAAACTTAGGCGAGTTAAACTTCAAGAACCTCTCTAGAGCTCTATCCTCTCCTCTATCCTGTCCCCCAGTTTGGTTAAGTGGTCCAGGACCTTGTCTTTCCGCTAAACGTTCTAGGATATCAGTCATCCTATTAATGGCAGTAGCCACTTGATTTCCATCTATATTTTTCTGTCCTTGGGTCGGTCCAGTTGCCGATCCCTAGTCATCCCCATGAGGTTGGGCCTGTCTAGTCCCTCGCCTGCGGTCTCGACCACTTCTTAGTCATTCCATTATCCTAGGCGTGCCTAGTGTAAGAAACAAATCAATTATGCGAGAAAAAGTCAAAAACGAGAACCAATCAAGAAATATTGGAAATAACAGTAATTTACATTCACTAGCATTTCAAGTTCATACAATTAGCAAGTCATGGGGGAGATCACAAAAATATAGCACGTAAGTGCCACAAGAGTACTTTTAGTCACAAAAGACTAAAGTAAAAGCAAGTGCCTCAAAAGTAAGCCACACAGTCATGCAAAATACAATGGCCTCAGCACTTAGCATCACCCCTGTTAATCCTAGTTACACCAGTCAAAAGGGTCAAAAGAGTCAATCACTAGGGACCTAGTCCACAGTAGGACTACCAGGCTGAATCTCCTCCTCAAGATCCTCCTCCTGATCTGGGCTCTGGACAATATCCATCACCCCATCTATCATCTCAGTGGCATCGGCCAGGATCTCGGAAGCTCGATCACTAACCTCCTCATCTAACCTAGTGAGTCGAGCCCTAGTCCTCTGGAGCTCCTCACGAGTAACCGCAGCAGTAGCCACCTCGCCCTCCAGAACCTCCTCAAACTCCGCAATCCTCTCTCCCTGAGCACTAACCATCTACCTCAACTCGTCTACCTCCGCCTGTAAATCTAAGTTGGTGTTCACCAACTGATGACGCTCATCGTCCAAAGCTAGCACGAGGTGGTTCAGGTAGGCGAAGGTCAACCTACACGAACACCGGGGAAACCTATTGGCAGGTGGGTAACGCACGCGAACCCATCTACCAAGAACTCGGTAGTAAATAGGTCTAGGAGGCTCTACATGACCATTCGCATGGCCATTCCCATTAGTTGTTGGGGCTCCATTTCCATTTTCCATCCCTACAAAACAATCACACTTTTCGGTTAGAAACTTAATCACTAGGTCGCTCGGATGTCACCTATGGCATGCCTAATTTAGTCACTAGTTCGCCCAAATATCACTTAAGGTATGACTTAGTCATCCTATCTCAAATCTTAAAGATAGAGTTTCAAATATGTCACCCATATAGATCTCTAACCTAATGCTCTGATACTAACTGTGACGTCCCCACTTCTCCCTAAGTCGAACCAAAGGGTATCCTCGGGATGCCTGCCCAACTCTCGCCAGGACTCAAGACAATTCCCGTTCAAGCTTAATGAAATACCAGCCATCACGATGATATAAGTAAAAAAGGGAGGTCATTCCCATAAATAACATTCAAACTTACATCATGAGTTCCAAAATACGTCAAGTGTCCAATCCTTACATCAAGTTCTCAAAATATACAATAATCCAGAGTCTAGCCAAGCATATTGAAAAACCCTAATACAAAAGTACATTCGAAAGGGGTTTCTCCGAGGTCCATTCTAGATCCTTTCCTGTTAAGGAAAACAAATCTACAGGGTGAGCAAAACGCTCGTGAGGCCAAAAACACACATGCAGGCACGTTGTTCAAGTAACAATCCCTATTTACAAGTAGAGTAATAATATTGCAATAATTAATAATTCGAGCGAGAAAAGTAAACAGAAACAACTCAAGGATATAGGAGCTCTCAGGAGCTATTTTCCACTTGCACGATCACGAACCTCCACTAGTTGACACTCCGTCAACCGAGTAGGTTTACTCCGTAGAACTTCACTTATCATGTCCCATTTCACCTTACATACCCCTGTATCGGGCCAGCCTGTCGTTTGTTTGAGGCGATACTGGTCGAGTATGCCAAGCAAGACCTCTCAATAGGTCAAGCTTATATCTTCTCATGGTTCACCAAGGAGCCCGACCAAGCCCATGCCGGCTTGAGTCCAAGGTTAGCCAGTGAGATTTGGGCGTCCCCCATGTTCATTTGTGAGTCGAGGAGATTCACTCCAACGAAGTATGCAGCCATAGCATACCATTTCATTTCATTCAATCATTTAATATCATTCAATCATTCATTTCATTCCATTCATTTCAAATGAGAACGAGTACAGTAAAGTACACACTCAACTCCATTTTCAAAATCTCCAATCATTTATAACAGTTAAGCATGTATCAAGTACTCATACACTTGACAATCACCGAGTGATTCAAGTAGCAAGTACAACCGATTGATTAGGCGTCTCCCATGAGATCCTCTTGGAGGTCCTCTTGAGTGCCTGAACAAGTAATAATGAACTGTCACTTATAAACCCCAATTATCAAGGAAGATTGTACACTTGTACAATCTAAGAAAATTTCACGAAAATGAACCTTAATTACTCGTAAATCGAGGCTCAAAAAAAATGGAGTTTTAAAACACAAGCAAAATCCGAATTTTTTTCATTGTTGAAATCAAGTATACAACGGTCTAGCAATATCAAAGGAGATAGAGAGTTTGAAACCCTCAATTTCCTTTAAGTTTGGAAATTTCAGATTTGTCGAGCAATTTTTGAAAAATCGTATCTCACTCTCTACAAGTCCAAAATTGGAAAACTTGGTACCGTTGGAAACTTCTTCCAAAGTATTAAAAGTTCCTAGAAGACACTTTTCCATGATTCCAAATGAAAGATATTCAAAATTCAGTTCAAAGTGGCTATTTTGGAATGCCAAGACAGATTTGGGTTGATTTTCGGCAAAGTTTGGAAATTCGGCAAAATTCACACAATGTGAACTAGCCTCTGAAATTTGGAACTCAATTAGAGTTACAATAAAAAGAATTAGAACTGTTGCTGCAAAAGAATTAGAACAAGAATTAGAACAAAAATTAGAGTTTTGGGCACCAAGATATGGTAGCTCAAAGTTGCTGCAAAAGTGAAACTGTTAAGCAAATTCTAGGTTTAAATCACGTACTTCGGGACTTTGTTTGAGCTTTGAAATGGACTCGGAATGGCACCAAATTTGGTATGATTATACTACCATATAAGGGTTATTCCTCTGCCAAATTTCATAGAAAAATACGTACGGGAAGTCGGTTAACAAAATCATTAAAGCTCCAAGAACTTCCAAGTCAGAACTGCCTTGTGGTTCCGTTTTCCGTTTTCAAAACGTTTGGCCAACAAAATGTCTCAAACACGGTCCATTTGTGTAGAAAATGTCTAAGAAACATCCAAGGTATATTTGGTAGGTGATCAACATCAAGAATTTCAAAACAACAAGTCCCAATCAAGATTTAGGCATTTACTAGTCAAGAAGAGGGTTTTCAACCACTGAATCAGTTTTGAACTTCAGCCACAACTCACTCAATTCAACTTGGAATTGAGTGTGGTTGGTGTATTTGGAAACTACATTCATAAGGGTAAAAGTTCACAGAAGGAATCGTTTTAAAAATCTGTCCACAGCTAGCCCATATTCGAGCATCAAGTTGCAGCTCATGACCTGCACTCCAGTGGATCAGCGAAACAGGGCAGTCATGTTGAAATGATTGGTATGGTTCACTCAGGTGGAATCAGGACATTCATTTAATACCATTAGAAAACTGGAAGTGTCTAGTTTCTAATGCAGCTGACGGCACTCCATTTCGACATCGGAGTAAAAAGTTATGACTGAAACAAAAACACTGCCAGAGTATTACGGAGTCTCATTTCCAGCTTTGACAAATTTTCGAAAACTCAACATTTAATCATCCAAATCACGTAATTTTTTGTGGAAACCTTACACACAACCCACACAACATGTATACATCATAAAAAAGTCAATTGAACCACAAAAAAATGCACTAAGGGTCACGGCAATAACAAGGGCAGATTTATCACTTTTGCTCAACTCTCTCCTTTTGAGTTTTCCTTCACAACCCAACGTATTTCCACTAGATTAAGCACTAATCCAACATAAATAGAATCATATATCATCAAATTAGTCCACCAAGCCATTGTGGGATTTCATAGAGCCCACACACCAAATTTCCAACATAAATAAAGCTACCCACATGAATATATGAGCTTATAAGTGCAATATAACTACCATAAGTCAAGATTTGAGAGGTTGATCATCACTTACTATCTTAGATGATAAAGGCAGAAATTTCGGTCCTTTTAGCTCAAGAAAAACCGTGAGACCAAGCCCCTTTTCCTAGCTTGAGGTGATCTCCAAGTGGTTAGCAAAGTGTATGTGAATTTTGAGGTGATTTGGTGAAGATTTGAAGCAAGGATTGATGAAGGAAAATGAAGAACTTTGGTTGTTTTTCTCCTTGGATGGCCGGCTGTCTTAAAGCAAGAGAGAGAGAGGTTTTGGCTGCAAATGATGAAGCTTCCAAGAGAAGCTAAAATGTGTGGCTCTAAATTGGTTCAAAAGTCAACTCTCACTCCCGCGCGTACGCGTGCGTTTCGTGCTCGATTCCTCTCGAGGTTGTTTCACTTGTGCACTAAACCTCTAATGTACTTGTATTTCTAATATTATTATTCACTCTTAATGATCTAAAAATAAGAGTCTAAAGTCCCTCAATTAAATCGCGCGTGTAAAAACGCGTACTTCCAATTTGTGCGCGGTAGAGTGGAATTTTCACGAAATTCTTATAACGATAGTATCACTAACTAATACTTGAGTATTTAAACATAAAAATACCTATTTTAAGACTAGTGTATAAGTCTCCAATTTTTCAAACTCATAGTACTCTCAAATCGGTTATTGTCTCCAAACGCGTATTCGCTATTCTCACTTAACGAGCTTCCAAAAATTAAATTTTGAAACGAGCCACTTTAAAAATACATGTGAGCTATTATTCTATGTAATTGAATAATAAAAGGTCAAAATAAAATATTCTGAGTAAATGGCCAAATAAATAATTAAATAAGCTAGAAATAGAAAATTTAAATAAGTAAATTTTGCGAGTCCTCACACTTGCTCCAGGATGGAAGGTTGAGGTCTGAACATTAAGTATGAATCATAGTTCAAATATTTCTTAATCTATTTTGCGAGTCCTCACACTTGCTCCAGGATGGAAGGTTACTCCAAGTTATTTGCGATTTGGTGGAGGTTTGGTGAGTGATTTGAAGCTAAACCATGGATTTTTTCTTCTTCCTTCTTCCTTGTCTTGCTTTGGCCAAAAATGGAGAGGTAAGAGAGAGTGTGAGATGGTTTTTAGCTTGTCTTGGAAGCTTGGGAAGAAAAGTAAGGGTTAACCAATCCAAAAGTCAACTAGGAATAGTTGTCACGCGAGGGTTTCGTACCACCGTTTTCTCTCGGGTTTGATACACTTGTGCACTAATCTTCCAAGGTACTTCCTTTAATATGGTAATTATTCACCCTTAGTAGTCTAGTATTAATTTCTTAAATCTCCACTTAGTCGTTCCGACGCGAAATATGCGAACTTTCGACTCGTGCGTGAAAAATGAATTTTAAGGGCAAACGCACAACTAAAATATAATTAACTAATTCTAGGGTAAATAATTATAAAAATAACTATTTTAAGAATAAAAACATGAGTCCTCACATCCTCTCCCCCTTAAAAGAATTTCGTCCTCGAAATTCATACCTTCCAGAACCTCAGATAACCCTGGACCTTGTTGTGTGATCATTGCAGATGTTCTCGCAGGTGCCATTGGTCGGTTTCCTTCTTCATTGACTTGTTGAGGGGTAGTTTTATTTTCTTGTTGAATAGTAGTTTCTTGTGGATACCTCTTTGGGCAGTCGTGAACTTTATGGTTAGTGCTCCCACATCCCATACACTTTCGTCCCTTCACCCAGCAGTTTTCTTTGGTATGATTTGTCCTTCCACAATATCCACAGGTCAGACGAGGAGTTGTGACTTGACTTGCCTGCGAAGTTTTCCTTAATTGTATCTGTCCTACTGGAGTTTCTCGTGACATAGTCCCTTCTGGTTTCTTTATCATGGGTGGCGAAGGAAGTGGTAGTCTCACTCCATCCACTCCTTTTCTAACTTTAGGTGGCGGTCCAATTTCTCTTGGTACTTCAAGGTAGTGACTACTATCGGATACATCTCTTTCCTCGCTTGAAATATTCTCAGTTGGAATTTTGTGCTCTCCACCTTTTGTGCTTTCTCAAGAGCGTCACTAAATGTTTCAATCTGTACTGCAGCAAGGGCATCTTGAATTTCTAAATTTAATCCTTGGATAAATCGTCTTATTCTCTTTCGCTCCGTAGCCACCAATTCTGGAGCATATTTAGATAATTTCGTGAATTGTATTTCATACTCAACCACACTCGAAATTCCTTGACGAAGCTTTATAAAATCGTCTTCCCTCTTTTCTTGGACTAGTGGAGAAAGAAATTTCTCATTAAATTCTCGTACAAAGTTTATCCAAGTTCTTGGAGTTTGATCTCTTTCCCACTTGTTTTTTATAATATTCCACCAGGCTCGAGCTGCTCCCTCAAGTTGAAATATAGCAAAAGTGACTTGTCTTTCTTCTGTGTAATTCAAGGCATCGAATATATTCCTTATATTTTCTAACCAATTTTCAACCACTTCTGGGTCAGGTTCTCCAGAAAATTTGGGCGGGAAGAATTTCTGAAATCGTTCCAAAGCTCGATCCTCCCCTATCTCTTGGTTTCCATGTTGGTTTCCTTGTCCAACCCTCTAGCCCTGTTGTGTTACTAAGAGTTCTAGAACATCCGTCATGCGAGTTAAAATTAATGCCATTTGGTCATCTCCTCCCCCAGTCCTTGGCTTGGCGTTTTGATTAGTAGCAGACTCATTATTTACTCTTTGATTTCGAGGTTGTCTGGATTGACGTCCCTGACGTTGTCCTCTAGTTTTCATATTCACAGCTAATCTATATGCACATACCTAAACCTCACACTAAGCCATAATTGAACTACATGCACATACCAGTAACAACTCTAAAGAAAAATGAAATCACTTGCATAAATAACATTATCACCGTACAAGTCAAACACAACTAGAGCTCATTAGATCATAACACAAGTTACAGTCAAGTAAAGTACATACCAAGTCAAGGTCAGTAAACAAAAGTAAACAGGTGATTAACAAAAGTACATGCATCTCCAAGGCACAAACTCTTAAGTCCTATTCCCATCGTCCCATTACAAAAGATCAAAAATAGTGCTTCACTAGATTAATTGGAACTAGATGATTCCTGTTCCCTAATATAGTCAACTTCATTCCCACACTAGGATCCTCTAGGCCACGATCTTCTCCACCTCTCTCTCAAGCTCAACTACATTCTACTTCTCTCTAGCCGATATTGTCCCACACTCGGTTAAGATATTCTCCGTCCAATCTCTCATTTCTCTTACTACTCGAACTAGACTTCCATTGACCTCATGCGCTTGCTCTCGTAAAACATTAGTCCGTTTTTATTCCCCGCAAATGGAGATCTCAAGTCTTTAGCATTGCCCTCAACTCTTAAGTATTCGGGTACAAGAATCCGAAATAAGATAATTCACAACTCGATCCGGCCGGTCCCAAAAGTAAATCACCATATTTGAGATTCCTACCCAACATACATATCTAATTTTCCCCAAGTATCAAGATAAAGGGTTTATACCTATCACATTCATGATTCACAGTTTAAGCTCTAGAAGAGTACTTAAGTCTTTACTCATTCACATAATAGGGACCATAACACCACTTGGTCCAAACTCACTCCGCGCAGAAACCACGCGAAGTGGCTCCGATACCACTTGTGATACCCTCACTCCTTCCTAGGGCAAACCTTAGGGTATCCGTGGAATGCCTGCCCAACTCTCGTCGGGGTTCACTACAATCCATAATTCAAAAATTAGAAATATTTTCAATATACATTTAAAGTACTCCAAAACATTTCATACTTACCATTAGTTAACTTTCAAGATTAAATACAACCCAAAAGAATATGTACAATAGCCATCTGCTATAATACAACTTAAAGTTTTCAAAGAAAACAACTTAGTACTATTCGCGAGCACTCTCGGTCTTGAACCCTGTTAAGGAAACAAAAGCGTGGAATGAGCTAAACAGCCCAGTGAGGTTCCAAAACACATAAGTAGTTCTAATAAATCAAGTAAATTAAGCATAACACATATATGGTTCAAGATTTCACATTGGCACATTAAAATGATAATTGATCATATTATAGAAATAAACACACATTAAAAGGATAAGGTGTTCACGTGGAACCATTTCGGTCAGCTTCACCTTATAACTCCAATAATTTCCCTGGCTGTCTGGCCATCGCCTTATTCCTCCAGTGGTAATACTCGAGTATACCGATACGGTGGCCCAGGGTTCCAACCTACCTGACCGAATCCAGTCCTGGCTTGAGCAGGTTAGTAACCAAGGGTAGGACCCAGTTCAGTTAAGAGCTTACAACATGCGCAAGTAATCAAATAAACCGGTAAACGATAGAAATTTACGGTTAAACGGTAGAAATTTATTATTTTCGTAGGTCGAGTGTGATAAAGTACGCACTCACCTTAAAACAGTGAAAAATTACATAGGAGCAATTATAGGGAGCATTTAACACTTAAACACACAATAAATATGAAGTAAACATGTAGTAAGACTATTCAGGTCACCCACACATGCGAGGAACACTCACTGTTATGTGTGATATGTCTCGGCTCCTGGATAACACACTTGATTACCCTCGAGTCCTGAGGTAAGAACCAACAAGTTTATATGGAAGTGAAAAACAAGACCTTAGGGTTTTCGTACTTAAAAAGTGAAGAAACACGAGGTTGGTATATAATTCTCAAATGTATACTAAAGAATAAAGCGAGTCGTTATAGCCTTGAATCAAGCCTTTTCAAACTTAAAGTTCAAAAGTAAGAATGAAACCATGAGGAATCAAGTTCTAAGTCAAGAACTAAGCATAATTAAAGAACATTAAGGTTTCTCATTTAAATCCAAGGAAACATCAAGTATAAAGGAAAACTTGTATCCTCCATGAAATCAAGTTTAAAATGAACCATCAATCTCAAAAGGAAGTTGAATGTTCTTAAAAGTTAGTTTCTTAAGAAATCAGAAAATTTTAACTTTACGCGATAAAATTAGTAAAATTAGATCTTGAGTTTCGTATGTCAAAAAATGAAAAACTTTATATCGTTGGAAACTAGATTCAAGGTACTAAATGTTCCTAGAAGACACTTTTCCAAGATTCCAAACGAAAGGCAATCATTTTTCAGCTCAAAGTTGCTAATTCAATAAGGCAAGATAGAACCAGTGGTGGTTTTCGGCGATATTTGGAAATTCGGAAAATTCACAGAAAGTGAACTAACCTTTGAAATTCGTAACACAATAAGAGTCCCATACAAAGTTTCAAACACCACAAGCAGAACCAAATTCGGAGTTTCGAGCAACAAGATACAACAGTTGGAAGTTGGTTGGTTTTTGTACCCTGTTCAATGAATTTCCAGATTTGAGGAGAAATCTTTGGGGCATTATTTGAGTATCGAAATGGTATTGAAATCATACCAAATCTGGTACACTTAAACTTTCATATATGAACTACTTCTCTACCAAAATTCAGGTAAAACCTCGCATGGGAAGACAGTTAACGAAACGACCAAAGTTCGTAAAGTTAAAACAGGGAGCTTCTAGTGTGGCTGAATATGAAGGAAAATTTACTGAACTTTCTAAATACGCTTCGGTATTGGTGATTAATGAGCGAAAAAGGATAAGATGTTTTGTACAAGGGCTTAATGTGGAGATTCAAGAAGGGTTGGTGGCAGCCCAAATCTCTACATTTACTGAAACTTTAGAGAAAGCACAGAGGGTCGAAGGTGCAAGGCTGCAAGTTAGAGATTTTCATGCCAAGAAAAGGGGCGCCCCTAGTCATCCTCCTGGACAAGCTGTTAAGGGTGCCCCACCTTCTAAAAAGGAAAAAGGAATGGGAGGAGTAAAGATATCTAGCACACCAAAAGGAACTCAATCAAGAGGAGGCCATAATGGACGAGGTCAATTGAAAGGGACACCTCCAAGTGGTCAAGCTGTGGCTCTTCAAGTTGTTTGTGGTTATTGTAGCAAACCCAACCATATAGAGAATGAGTGCTGGGGAAAAGCAGGGAAATGCTTATTTTGTGATAGCATCGAGCATCAAATATCGAAATGCCTAACCGTACCAAAAGGAGGAGGTAGTACTCAAAGGCCCCGAGAAGTCGGCATCTAAACAATCTAGTGCTGGAGGAAGTCGATCTAAGGAGCCGGCTAGGGTTTATGCATTAGACCATCAACAGGTTCTAAATCGTGAAGGTATGATTCTTGTTTTCCATTGCTTAGCTAAGGTTCCAAGTAATCCTGACACGACACACTCTTTTCAAGCCCTAGATTTATGAGTGGGATAGATGTAAGGCCGATTAAATTACCCTATGACTTGGAAGTTAAAACGCCTTTTAGGGAAATCAAAGTTTAGTTGCTAACTTGGTATATAGAAATTATGAGATATGGGTTGGAGAGTGTAAATTAGTGATTGATCTGATAAGCATAACAATTAAGGGAATGATATTATCCTAAGTGTGAATTTCGAGGACGAAATTCTTTTTAAGGAGGGAAGGTTGTGAGGACCCAAAAATTTTCTTATTTTTATCTTATTTTATTGGCTTATTTAAATATTTATTCACCCATTTTCTCCGAATAAATTATTTCAACCATTTTAAATCCATTTACATGGAATAATGCCTTGCTTATATTTAAAAGAAAAGTCCTGTTAGCAAATTTAATTTTTCGGAGGCTCGTTTAGTAAGAAATAGCTAATACACATTTTTTGAGATAATATTTGATCCAAGAGTGCAATAATCTTGGAGAATTAAGAATGATCAATAGTAGACTAAGTAAAGTTAATTGAGGGATTAGAGGTGAATGAGTTCAAATTTCCGCCTTATCGCGCATGAATCGGAGGTTCGCGTATTTCGCGTTGAATCGACTAAGTGGAGATTTAAGAAACTTATACTAGTCTCCTAAGAGTGAATAATTATAGTGTTAAAGGAATTACATTTGAGAATTAGTGCAAAAGTGAAACAAACCCGACAGAAATCGGATAGGAAACGCGCGCGCGAGAGCACTATTCACAACGCACCAACCTCTCTTTTCTCTCTCTTAGTGCCTACCATACCAGCCAAGGAAGAAGAAGAGAAAGCTCTTCATCATTCTTGCTCCATTCTTGCACAATTTCACTCCAAAATCTTCACTCAACTTCCATATCACTTAGAGATTAGCTTAAGCTTGGTGGAAGACTTCATCTTGGCGGTTTTCTTGGAGCTTTTCTGATAAAAAATTTCTGGTTCTTCAAGGGTTCAAGAGGTATACACCTCAACTAATCCAATCTTTCATTTCTTGGCTTTAAAGAGTTTCATTCTTGGCTTTGAAGCTCTAGGACTGCCATGATGTTAAAATGTGTGTTAGTGTGGTTGTGATAAGTGTTAAGGTTAGAAATTGAAGGAAAAATTGAAGGAGAGTGGTGCAAGTGGGATGGCCGAATCTGTCCTATTTTTCCGTGCCTATATTTCAAAATTTTGATGCTCCAATGACTGTAAAACTGATGTATATATGTCATATATTGTGTGTAGAAAGTTTCAACCAAAAATCATTGGAATTGGTTGAGCAAAAATTGAATTTTCGAAACTTGAAGAAATCTGGAAAAAGTGTCCAGGCAGTCCAAACAGTGTCTCTTTAATTGAACATATCTCTTTGTACAAAAGTAAAAATTGAGTGCTATTTGTGGAATTTGAAACTAGACATTTGTAGCTTTCCAACGGTATAAAATTCACTTTCTAGTTCGAAATGAGTGAGCTGTAGTGATTCGGCAAAGTTGCTGTCCTGTTCTGATGGTCCATCCGAGAGAAAGGTAGAATCTGCATTTTGTGGCTATATTTTCTCTCACTTATGAACTGATTTTGAAAAAGACTTGTTCTAATGAAATGTACAGTTTTGAATCTAGTTTTCAACGCCACCAACCATTCTCAATTTCAAGCTGTATTGAGTGAGATATGGTTCAGTTTTCAAACTGCGGCAAAGCTGGAAAACCCTTCCTTTTGCTGGCAAGACTGGTTTAGTTGTTTGTGAAATGTTTTATTTCAAAATTTTGATGTCAACCAACTATCAATTTCTTATGAAATGTTTCTTGGACCTTGGTTTCACAAATGAACCACAATGGGACTGATTTCATGGTGTAAAGTGTTTGAAAAGGAAAAGAAAGCAAGAAGACAGATTTGCTTTAAGAATTTCCTAAACTTTGGTAGTTTTGTTAACTACCTTCCCGTATGAGTTTTTGTGTGAAAATTGATAGAGGAGTAGTCCTCATATTCAAGTTGAATTGTACAAAATTTGGTGTTGTTCTAAGATCATTTCGATGCTCAAATGATGTACCAAATTTAGTCTTTCAAATCTGGAAAATTTACAAAACAGCCTACAATTTTAGACAAATTTGAGCCACTATATCTTGACGCTCAGAACTCCGAATCTAGTTCTGTTTGTTTTGTTGGAAACTTTGATTGGAACTCTTATTCTGTTACGAATTTCAAAGGCTAGTTCACTTTCTGTGAATTTTTCCAAATTTCCAAAAATTGCCGAAAAACATGACTAAAACTGCCTTGCTTGTTCAGATCAGCCATTTTGAGTTGAAAATTGAATGCCTTCCGTTTGGAATCGTGAGAAAGTGTCTTATGTGAACTTTTAGTACTTTGAACCAAGATTCCAACGGTATAAAGTTTTCTATTTTTGGACTTACTGAGTACAAGTTCTGATTTTTCTAATTTTGACGCGCAAAACTGAAATTTTTCCAACTTGATGGGAAACGAGTTTTTGGAAACTTTTCTCTAATCTTTGATATTGATTGATTGTTTTAAACTCGACTTCATGAAGGAAATCAGTTTCTCTTGTGTTATTAAATCCTCACTTTTGAACCTCAATTTTTGAGTGATTAAAGGTTCTCTTTTGAGGTATTGACTAGCCTAAATAAGTGTACTTGCTTTCTTGGTTAATACGTGATTGTGAGTGAAAGTACTTGCTATATTGTTTAGGCGCTCAAGGAGATCTTCAAGAGAATCTCGAAGCAGACGCCTAGAGACTGAATTGTTCGCTCACTCACTTTTGTTTTGACTTGGTAAGTGTCAAGTGTATGATTTGTTGCCTAATACTTGAAATGCTCTAGTTGAATACGTGAATGTAACTTGTCGAGACGAGTGTGTACTTTATTGTTATTCTTGGTTTTGGTGATCACAAAAGTTCTTTGAAATACAGTCCAAGAAAGTGAACACTTTGATCAGGCCTGATGGAACAAAGAAAGCATATGTTTGATTGACTCCAGACTACGATGCTTTGGATGTGGCAAACAAGATTGAAATAATATAAATGAATTTAGTCATTGTTTTGTTCCGATCAAAGATATTGTCTTTTAAGTGTGTCATTCTTGGCACTTTGAAATGTTTATCTAACCTTCTTCAAAAACAAGTGTTTTTGTCTATCCAAGAATCAGGTTCGAATATGTCATCAAAAGCAAAACAACCAAAATGTGAAGCAAAAACAGGACAATCAGGTCGGACGGCCGAAAGGAAACTGTCGGACGTCCGAAAGGATGAAGAACATCAGGAAGGAAGCACCGTCGGACGCTCACATAGAAGCATCGGACGTCCGGAAGGATCGGACGCTTGCCATCGGACGCTAATCAATCGCATCGGACGTCCGAAAAATTCCAAGATAACTTGCTAGCTCTCGGCCCAAGGTCGGACGCTGTGCTGTCGGACGACAAAGAACTTATCGGACGTCCGAACCTCAACTTGGCTATCATCGGACGATTGGTTCGGACGATGATTCGATCGTCGGACGTCCGACAGCCCCAACGGCTAGTTGACTCTTCAGCTGCCTTCTATCCGTTGGAAGCATTGATGAAGCCCATTTCTAGTTCCCTTTAAAATCAAACTGGTCTGAACGAAGTAGAAACTTTTGCACACTTTGTTTACAAGATCTAGTGAGATATTTTAGCTAGAAAATAGTCTCCAAAGCAGATTTGTTTTAAAGTGGTGTGAATTTCTGTTGAGCATTTCTTTTGTGGTTGAAAGGATCTTTAGTGTAGCTTTGTTGAGGGTTTTCTGAGTGATTGTAAAACTTCCTAGCTTGACTAAGTGAGGCTTAGGGCAAGGAGGAAGTGCTCCCTCCATTGTACATCTAGTTGATCTTCGTTCATCAAAGAGAAGTTGCTCTTCCTAGTGTTTGGTCTTCAAGTTTGGGTTAAGCTTGGTAGACACTTGGTTTGTCTCTCTATTTTACATTTCTGTTTAATAAAATATTCATTGCTTATCTATACTTGCTTCTCTGATCAATATTGCTATTGTCTTCTTATCTACTTGGTTGATCATTACTAAAAAGGAAGGTAAATTTTCATTAACGAAAAAGTGCATAAACTTGGTTAAGATTTTAATCAAACCAATTCACCCCCCCTCTTGGTTGTCTGTGGGACTAACAATTGGTATCAGAGCTTGGTCTCCTTGAGATTAAGCTCTAACGGCTTGGAGTAAAGATGACAACCAGTCATGCTATGTTTGTTGAGGGGCAATCTGTTACTAGGCCTCCCATGTTCAGTGGCTCTAACTATGTTAGCTGGAAAGAACGGATGATTATCTTTTTACAATCTATTGATATTGAACTATGGTTTATTGTCAGTGAAGGACCGCATGAAGCTAACTTTCTTGATGCAGATACAGGGTTGTTTCGGCCAAAAATGAGAGCTGAAATGAATGCTCAAGATAGAACTAACCTTACATTGAATGCCAAGGCCATGAATGTTCTTTATAGTGCCTTAGATTCAAATGAATCAATTAGAGTGAAAGGCTGTAAATCAGCCAAAGAAATGTGGGATAAGTTAAGAGAAATCCATGAGGGTGGTGACAATGTGAGAGAACAGAGAAAGGCCATCTTGGTCACAAAGTATGAATCTTTTAAGATTGAACCTCTTGAGGATATTGACAAAATGTTTTGCAGGTTCACTGACTTGATCAAAGATCTCGAGGTGTTGGGCAAAGAGTACACCTTGGGAGAGAAGAACAGGAAAATTCTCAATGCTTTGGGCAAAGAATGGGAAAATAAAGTGACTGCAATAGAAGAGGCTAAGGATTTAAGTTCTGTGCCTATTGAATCTATCATTAACTCACTAACCTCTTATGAGTTGAAACTGAAATCTAAAGTGCAGGAGGAAGAGGATGCTAGAGCAAAGAGAAACATTGCTCTAAAGACTACTCAAGGTGAAGATGATCCAGCTCACCTGGATGATGAAGACTCGGATGGTGATGATAATGATCTTGCTCTTATCACCAGAGGCTTCAAAAGGATTTTGAATAAAAGAAAGTTTAGAAGGGGAGGTCCTAGCAATCAATTCCAGAATCAACCATCTATCGCAAAGTACAAAGGAAAACAAGATTTCAACAAGAAACAGTTGGACAAATGCTTCGAATGTGGACAGATTGGACACTATGCAAATGAATGCCCCATGAAGAAGATGAAAGATGGAAAAGCTGATCGAAAGCCAAGATTCAACAACTTTCAGATTACTTGGAATGAATGCAACTCCGAAGGGGAAGTTGAAGAAGAAGAGGAATCAGCTCAAATGGCCTTCATGGCTATTGAAAATAATGAGGTATCTTCCACTCACTCGCAATCTGAAAGTGATGATGATGAAGATGATGATCTTGAATCTTTTGTTGAAAAGCTACATAATGCCTTGAAGGAATCTTATGATAAAAACAAGCTGTTAAAACAGAAAATTGCTTTTCTCATTCAAGAAAATACAAGTCTGGTTCAACAAAATAAACATCTAAAGACTGACAATGAATGCCTTGTAAGAGCCGGATGTGATGTTCAAAACGAGCTTGACAGAAAGACTAATATTTGTGAAATGCTGAAGGAAAAGCATGGTGATTTGAAGAAAAGAATGGACATCTTGGATGAAACTTTGAAATCAAGAAAACAGGATTTTCTCAAAAGAAACATGTCATCTACCCATCTTACTGCTTGTCAAAGAACATTTGCTCACAACAAAATTGCACATGGCTTCACAACATATAGAAGAGGTGGATTGAGATATATCAAACCAGTACATGTTAAGAACTCTTTCATTATGTGTGATTTCTGTTGTCAAAGAGGGCATTTGAAAGGAGATTGCTATGTGAAAAGAAATCTGAACAAAGGGATGAAATGCATGTGGTTAGTTAGATACAATGCTAACTATTATGGACCCAAAAATTAAAATGGGTACCAAACACCTTATCTTTTCAGGAAAAAGGATCAAACAAGTCCAAATGGTTTATTGATAGCGGCTGCTCAAGGCACATGACCGGTGATCCCTCCTTGTTCATAAAGCTGAAATCAAAATCAAGTGGAAAGGTAACATTTGGTGATGATGTGAAAGCTAAGACAATTGGAATAGGTGATGTTGGTAAGGATGGTGAAACTTTTGTTCATAATGTGCTCTTGGTTGATAACTTAGGTTATAACTTGCTTAGTGTTAGTCAATTGTGTGATAAAGACTTGTATGTGTTGTTTAAAAAGCTTGAATGCATTGTACTTGATTCCAAATACAATGTTGTGTTCAAAGGTAAGAGGTTTAATGACATATATATTGTGATTCTTGATAAAGTTGATTCTTCTAGCTTAAAATGTCTTAAAGCTTCAAATGAAGATCCTTGGTTGTGGCATAGAAGACTTTGTCATTTTAACATGGACTTACTAAAGGAAATTTCGAAAAAGGAACTAGTTAGAGGCTTGCCAAAAATCAGTTTTGAAAAGGATAAAATATGTGATGCATGTCAATTTGGTAAGCAAACAAAAGTTTCTTTTAAAACAAAGAAGTGTGTATCTACTTCAAAACCCTTAGAACTCTTGCATCTTGACTTATTTGGCCCTACTCAAATCTCTAGCTTGGGTGGTAAGAAATACTGTTTTGTGATTGTGGATGATTATTCTAGATACACTTGGGTGATATTTCTTGCTCATAAAGATGATGCCTTCAAGAATTTTACTTCATTGTTTGCTAAAGTGCAAAATCTGCTTGGTTTAAAAATTGTTAGAATTAGAAGTGATAATGGAACTGAATTCAAATTTTGTGGTTTTCCAGAATTTTGTGATTATAATGGTATAACTCATGAGTTTTCTATTGCAAGGACTCCACAGCAAAATGGTGTTGTAGAAAGGAAAAACAGGACTCTCCAAGAGGCTGCTAGAACTATGTTGAATGAATGTAGATTGCCTAAATACCTTTGGGCTGAAGCGGTAAACACTGCATGTTATGTAATGAATAGAATTCTCTTGAGACCTATTTTGAAGAAAACTCCTTATGAACTGATTTTTGATAAGAAACCTACGGTTGGTTATTTCAAAGTATTTGGTTGTAAATGCTTTATTTTGAATCTAAAGGAACATCTTGGCAAGTTTGATAAAAAATCTGATGAAGGAATATTTTTGGGATATTGTGAAAATAAAAGAGGATATAGAGTTTTTAATAGAAGGACTCTTGTGATTGAAGAAGCTATACATATAACATTTGATGAAGCCAATGATGATAATTCCAAAAGTTTGTGTGAGGATGATGATGTAGGTGTTCGAGAAGGAATGGAAAAGCTATCAATTGGGAATGAAGGAAGTTCTAAACCAGCAGCAACTGAAATGGAAAATGAAGTTCATAATGATCAAGAAGTGGAAGATGAAGACAAAAATGATGATCCACTCAAAGATCTTCCCAAGGCTTGGAAATTCAGCCAAAATCATCCAAAAGAACTTATAATTGGTGATCCATCCGAGAAGGTAAACACTCGTTCCTCATCTAGAAAATTGATTGATAATTTTGCTTTAGTTTCTTTTTTGAACCTAAAAATATCAATGATGCTTTAAAGGATGAAAACTGGATTTTGGCTATGCAAGAGGAACTTAATCAATTTGAGAGAAATGAAGTTTGGACACTTGTTGATAGACCTCAAAATCAGCCTATCATTGGCACAAAGTGGATTTTTAGAAATAAGTTGGATGATAAAGGTGTTGTTGTAAGAAATAAAGCCAGATTAGTTGCTAAAGGATATGCACAAGAAGAAGGAATTGATTTTGATGAAACATTTGCTCCCGTAGCAAGATTAGAATCTATTAGAATGCTTCTTGCTTTTGCTTGCTTCAAAGGTTTCAAATTGTTTCAAATGGATGTTAAAAGTGCCTTTTTAAATGGTTTTATTGATCAAGAAGTGTATGTGGATCAACCCCCCGGTTTTGAAAATACAAAATTTCCAAGTCATGTGTTTAAACTTTCTAAAGCTTTATATGGTTTAAAACAGGCTCCAAGAGCTTGGTATGAAAGATTAAGTGGGTTCTTGATTGAAAAAGGTTTCAAAAGGGGTGTTGTGGACACCACACTTTTTACTAAGCATGTGTTGAAAGACCTTCTTATTGTGCAAATATATGTTGATGATATTATTTTCGGTGCTACTAATGAGTATCTATGTAAGGAGTTTTCCACCACTATGCAAAATGAATTTGAAATGAGTATGATGGGAGAATTAAATTTCTTCCTTGGACTTCAAATACATCAAGCTCTTGAGGGAATTTTTATAAATCAAGCAAAATATACCAAGGAATTGCTGAAAAGGTTTGGCATGGAGGACTCAAAACAAGTTGGAACTCCAATGTGCACTTCTACAAAGCTTGACAAAGATGAAGAAGGTAATCATGTGGATGAAAAGCATTATAGAGGTATGATCGGAAGCCTACTTTATTTAACCGCAAGTAGACCTGATATTATGTTTGCTGTTTGCTTGTGTGCTAGATTTCAATCTTGTCCAAAAGAATCACATTTGAATGCTGTAAAAAGAATTTTTAGGTATTTGAAAGGTACATTAGACTATGGTCTTTGGTATGCTACATCTAATGAGTTTGCTTTATATGGTTATTCGGATGCTGATTTTGGAGGTTGTCATGTGGATAGAAAGAGTACGAGTGGAACTTGTCATTTTCTTGGAAATTGTTTAGTCTCTTGGTTTAGCAAGAAACAATGTGCAATCTCTTTGTCTACCACCGAGGCGGAATATATTGCCGCTAGTGCATGTTGTGCTCAACTTCTATGGATGAAGCACACTTTGAATGATTTTGGATTGTTGTATGACTGCATGCCTGTATTCTGTGATAATACTAGTGCTATCAATTTGACCAAAAATCCTATTCATCATTCTAGGACAAAACACATAGATATAAAGCATCACTTTATTCGTGATCTTGTTCAAAAAGGTGAAATATGTGTAAATTATGTTTGTTCTAAAGATCAATTTGCTGATATATTTACCAAAGCTCTGCCATTAGATCAGTTCATTCATCTAAGATCAAAATTAGGAATAATCGAAAAATCATCCTAATATTTCTCAAAGTCTTCGGACGTCCGAAAGAAGATGAACGGACGTCCGATGATGTTCTTCAGCCATTTTCCAGAATTGCGCCTGTTCGGACGCAACTGTCGGACGCACAACTTCGTTCGGCCGTCCGACAGTGCAACGGCTCATTTGTTTTAAATCAACTTTCTTCCTTATTTGCTTCAGTCTCTTCATATCCTATTTCCTCTCGGACGAAAACTCTCTCTTCCCTCACTCTCAAATTCGTACCATTCTGTAACTACCATTCCCAAATTGACTCAACCAAAACATTTCCCCATCGTTTGCGTTTCATTTCTCCTGATCATTTCACCAAACTGAGTAACATTTCGCAAATCCCCAAATTTTCCTCACAACCCTACTCTTGCATAACCGCTCTGTCAAATCTCGTTCAAGGTGTTTTTGTCCCAAAATTTCTGTGCGATTCACTTCCCTACTGCTGTGTGCATCATTTGCATCCTCCATTCCACACATTTAGAACAATGGTGAATCTAAGGGGAGGAAAAGTTACTGCCGGACGCAAGCATCCACTCAGGGATGAGGATGAGGATCTTCCTACTGTCAAACGGACATCCAAACGCTTCAAAAGGGGAGCTATCAAGGGTCAAATGTCACGGCCTACTCCACAACCCACATCTCAGCCTGAATCTGGACAGGGGACCTCCTCTCAACCGCCTCCTAAATCAGTTCCTCCTCCTACATTCTTTGATGATGCTGCGAAAGACAAATACTCCTGGATATCCCAGAAGGGTGTCATCCCTCAAAGAACTGTAAACCCCTCTGAATTTCGCTCCATAGGTTTAGAATCCATTCTGAGTCTATTTGCTTTCCAGAAATGGTCACATCTTATTTCTATGCCAAATGTCTACTATCCTGATATGTTGCATCAATTTTTTGCCAATCTAAGGAAAGGTTCTGACCCAACTGAAATATTTTCCAGGGTTAATGGGGTAGACTTAATCATTGACTCTGAAATCGTGAACTCCATTTTAAATACTACCATTGAACGTTTATGCAAAGATAAGATTGCTAATTTCTTTTCTTATGAAGAGCTTCCTACTGCTGCAAATCATTTTGATGGGACAAAAATGTTAACCTATTTCAAAAGAAGTTTTTCCTCACCTGCTGATGCTAAATTGAATGATCTGGCCCCTGTGAATTTAATTGCTTTTTCTATCATTTCAAACCTGCTTGTGCCTACTGATGGCCACAGAACTGATGCAAACAAAATGGAGTTGTACCTCTTTTATTGTTTTCAAGAAAAAATTCGTATTGATTTTGGTTTTGTCATGTGCAAGTTCTTACTTCGCTATGCCACTGATTCTCGCAGAAAATTATCTTATGGAAAGTTTCTTCAAAAGATTTTTGAGTTTAACAAAGTCCCTATTCTAGGTGTTTGTCCTAAAGAAGCATCTTCTTATGCCTTTACAAAAGGGTATTTTGAAAGGAAAAATCTTGTTTTCAAAGATAATCTGTGGGCTTATAAGGGTGCATCTTCTAGTGAACTTAGGTCTAAGACTGCACATGATCCTTCACCCATTTCACTCACTCCCATTCACCCTAGGAAGTCTGCCACTAAAGCATCTTCCTCTTCCAGTAATGAAGTAATTGAGCTTCTTCAAGAACTCAAACAGCATGTTCTTCTTCTAGAACATGGTCTCATGCTCACCATGTCTTCTGAGCAACAAACTGCCTTTCTTGACAAAAAGAATCTTCTTTTTCCTCCACCTGTGGTTGAGGAAGTCTCACATGACAAAGAACCTCGAACCACTGATCCAGGTTCATCAGTTCCAGATCCGAATCCAGCAACTCCTGTGACTCCTCATGGCCCTTCCACATCAGACAAAGGCAAGGCACCAATTGTAGAAGCTGCTGAAGATAATGAAGACACTGAAGAGGAGGATCTCGACCAATATCAGCTTTCTCGGAGGACACCTGGATCCACGTAGATCATCATTTAGGACATTTGCATTTTGTTTGTCTCTTTTAGAATATGTTATGTTATGGATATTCTCAGTTTCTTTTGGTGTGTGTTGATGGATGATCTAAGTACTGAGGTGTAATATAATGGATATTCTTGTTTATGTTTAAGTTCTGTGATGTTTCTAAGTATCTTGATGGAAGTTATTGGTGATGTTTAAGTACTGGTGATGTTTGTTTATTCTGTTTATGTGAATGGAATGAATTGTTTTTGGTTTACATTTTGGATAAGATGTATTTGTGTATAAGATGGATGTTTTTGGTTTGCTCTTTTGTGATGACAAAAAGGGGGAGAGATCTGATTGATGATTGATAATGTTGGATATGATGAATTGATTGATGGTTTAATTAAATTTGGATTTTGCTGATGGATTGAATTGGTGATATGTTGGTTGTGTGTTACTTAATTGTCATGATTTTGGATGATTGTCTAAACTCGGTTGGGCAGTCTAGTGAGGGGGAGGTTTTCAAAAGTTCTTTGATTCACTATGGCAGGGGGAGTTCTTGTCTATTTTGAAAGGGGGAGCTTTCATTGCAATCATCAAATTTCATTTCAAACTTTTGTTTTGTCATCATCAAAAAGGGGGAGAATGTTATTCTTGGTTTTGGTGATCACAAAAGTTCTTTGAAATACAGTCCAAGAAAGTGAACACTTTGATCAGGCCTGATGGAACAAAGAAAGCATATGTTTGATTGACTCCAGACTACGATGCTTTGGATGTGGCAAACAAGATTGAAATAATATAAATGAATTTAGTCATTGTTTTGTTCCGATCAAAGATATTGTCTTTTAAGTGTGTCATTCTTGGCACTTTGAAATGTTTATCTAACCTTCTTCAAAAACAAGTGTTTTTGTCTATCCAAGAATCAGGTTCGAATATGTCATCAAAAGCAAAAAAACCAAAATGTGAAGCAAAAACAGGACAATCAGGTCGGACGGCCGAAAGGAAACTGTCGGACGTCCGAAAGGATGAAGAACATCAGGAAGGAAGCACCGTCGGACGCTCACATAGAAGCATCGGACGTTCGGAAGGATCGGACGCTTGCCATCGGACGCTAATCAATCGCATCGGACGTCCGAAAAATTCCAAGATAACTTGCTAGCTCTCGGCCCAAGGTCGGACGCTGTGCTGTCGGACGACAAAGAACTTATCGGACGTCCGAACCTCAACTTGGCTATCATCGGACGATTGGTTCGGACGATGATTCGATCGTCGGACGTCCGACAGCCCCAACGGCTAGTTGACTCTTCAGCTGCCTTCTATCCGTTGGAAGCATTGATGAAGCCCATTTCTAGTTCCCTTTAAAATCAAACTGGTCTGAACGAAGTAGAAACTTTTGCACACTTTGTTTACAAGATCTAGTGAGATATTTTAGCTAGAAAATAGTCTCCAAAGCAGATTTGTTTTAAAGTGGTGTGAATTTCTGTTGAGCATTTCTTTTGTGGTTGAAAGGATCTTTAGTGTAGCTTTGTTGAGGGTTTTCTGAGTGATTGTAAAACTTCCTAGCTTGACTAAGTGAGGCTTAGGGCAAGGAGGAAGTGCTCCCTCCATTGTACATCTAGTTGATCTTCGTTCATCAAAGAGAAGTTGCTCTTCCTAGTGTTTGGTCTTCAAGTTTGGGTTAAGCTTGGTAGACACTTGGTTTGTCTCTCTATTTTACATTTCTGTTTAATAAAATATTCATTGCTTATCTATACTTGCTTCTCTGATCAATATTGCTATTGTCTTCTTATCTACTTGGTTGATCATTACTAAAAAGGAAGGTAAATTTTCATTAACGAAAAAGTGCATAAACTTGGTTAAGATTTTAATCAAACCAATTCACCCCCCCCTCTTGGTTGTCTGTGGGACTAACATTTATCACACTCCCTCTCTTTACTTGACGTGTTACTTGATTTACTCTATTCGTTACTTGTTTTGCTCGACTCGCTACTTGACTTGTTCATACTTGAAAAAATACTTGTACTCGTTGTTGTGTTGTCGAGCGGAGTGAACTTGCTCGACCTATATTCATCCTCGGGGGATGCCCAAACTCATCAGCTAACTTTGCGAATCGAGCCAGCATGGGATTGGTCGAGGAGCTTAGTAAACCATGAGCAAACACGATGCTTGATCTATTGGAGAGATCTTGCTTGGCATACTTGCGTAGTATTGTCATGATATACTCGAGTAATATCAAACTCTTGACGAGCGGGCCCGTAAGGGTGTGTAAAGGTGACGGGATTTGAAGAAAGTGGTGTATCTACGGATTTGATACTTATGTGGTTGACGGAGTGTTAACATGGAATTTGATCAAGACATTGACTCGACTATGTGGAATTTAGCTCCTGAGAGTTACAGTATTCTTGAATTGTTTCTGCTTACTTTTCCTACGTTAAATGTTAATTACTTGAATTTTAAGTTTCACTTACTATATAATTGTTGTGGTTACTTGGACTACGTGCTTGCATGTGCGGTTCTTGGCCTCACGAGCATTCGCTCACCCCGTTAGATTTTTTTTCTTTACAAGAGCTTGAAATGGAAAGAATTTTGAAGAAACCGGCTTGATCACTTTTGATTAGTATTTTGGGTTGTATTTGATTAGCCGACTTCTAGTGATTGTACTTTTGGATAAAGTGATGCAATTTTGAAAACTTGTGTTGTAAGATTGAATATTAATTTAAGGAAACGACTTTCTTTATATCTTCGACTTTTAGTATCGATAGTTACCCTTAAGTTTGAATCGAATTTGTATCGAGTCCTGGCGAGAACTGGGCAGGCGTTTCGCCGATACCCTTTGGTTCGCCTTACGAAGAAGTGGGGGCATCACAGAAACGATAGGTGATTTTTGCACCGTTAGAAAACTATGAATGTCTAGTTTTAAATGCCACCGACGGCACTCAATTTCGACTTTTGTACACAGAGATACATTCGGACAAAGAAGTACTATCCGAGTGCACTGTTATCAATTTCCAGATTTGAAACTCTTCCCAAAACTCAAGTTTTGCACAACCAAATGATACGATTTTTTGAAAGATACTTTATACACACGATATACAACATATATCCATCAATTTCACAGTCCACCAAGTATCAAAAATATGAAATGAAAATAGAACAATAAGACCAGAAATTTTGGCCAGCTTGAATCCCACAAGTTTTTCCAACTTTCTCTCGTCCTTCTAACCGTAATCCTCTCATATACCATATAAACAACAATAATCAAGCATTTTAATCCTCAAGTAAGCTACCTACAAGCCTCCTCAAGACCGCTAGCCTAAGATTAAAGCAAGATAAATGGTTTTCCTCAAGCCCGCTAACCTATACGCGGTTAGGGTTTCAAACCCACGGAGATTAACCGCTAAAACTTGGAAGAAATGAAGAATTTAAAGGGATGAGATGGTTACCCTTCAAACCCTAGGTGAAACCAGAATTTTCAACCGAATTTCCTCCAAGAAAAGTCCACAAGATCGCTCCTTGCTCCAAGATGGAACGTTACTCCAAGTTATTTGCGATTTGGTGGAGGTTTGGTGAGTGATTTGAAGCTAAACAATGGAGTTTTTCTTCTTCCTTCTTCCTTGTCTTGCTTTGGCCAAAAATGGAGAGGTAAGAGAGAGTGTGAGATGGTTTTTAGCTTGTCTTGGAAGCTTGGGAAGAAAAGTAAGAGTTAAGCAATCCAAAAGTCAACTAGGAATAGTTGTCGTGCGAGGGTTTCGTACCATCGTTTTCTCTCGGATTTGATACACTTGTGTACTAATCCTCCAAGGTACTTCCTTTAATATGGTAATTATTCACCCTTAGTAGTCTAGTATTAATTTCTTAAATCTCTCCTTAGTTGTTCCGACGTGACATATGCGAACTTTCGACTCGTGCGCGAAAAATGAATTTTAAGTGCAAACACACAACTAAAATATAATTAACTAATTCTAGGGTAAATAATTATAAAAATAACTATTTTAAGAATAAAAACATGAGTCCTCACACGACTCCCCTCGAAGGCTTGGAAATTTGGAAAAAATCAAATCTTTTAAATCACCCAGAATTCTCCTGTAAAGAACACCAACCGTCAGAACCTGCCCTTCATACACAAACATACATCTTGCACACCGCATTACTGTAGGCCCCACTCACAACACCCGCCTCAACATCCAATGTGGCGACGTTGCGAGCCACCAACGCATACACCTATCATGAACCAGCTTTCCTGTGGAGGAGAATCTGAATGGCATTTCAAAGATCTTCCAAATTGTTGTAGGGGTTTCCCCAAGAGCGACAATATGCTGCAATGTTTCCATATTACGCTCACGGCAACAGTAGCAATGCGAAGGACCATGGACATTAACCCTTGTCAATATATCTGTTGTCAGAAGTTTATACTACAATAAGCGCCATACCAAACAAGAGAACTTTAGAGGTAACCCTATCACCCATACTCACTTGAAAGCACACGACCTCCTGGTAGCCGGAGTGAGAAGCTTAACCATTAAACTCACAGTAAAGTCCCCTGATTGTGTTGCGGTCCAGATCATAACATCAGGAGAACCATCCGTCCAACAATAAAATCGGGACTCTAATCTCCTCAAAAGATCCAGCGGGAGCAGTTTACCCAATGCTCCAAAATCCCAATCGTCCCCCAACCAATACATCGCCACTGCTTCATTCCCAGCTAGATGAGAAAATTGCCAGGAAAGCGGGCCATCCCCCAGCCAATTGTCGCACCAGAATGATATCTACCCTGCTGCCAAATCCTAAACCGCATGAAACTCCACTTACCTCCCCCAGAGCATTCTTTTCCAGGTAGCCGATGCACTAGGAGACGGTTGCACCTGATTTGGGTGAACACCTTTGCAATACCGTACCATCATAAAGTCTGCCCATAAAGGCCCACATTGTCGAAATCTCCACCACAACTTACAAGAGAAAGCTTGAATTGTGGTATGCAGCGACCTCAGTGCCAAACCTCCTTCCTCCCACGGATGACATAGTCATAACCACGAGACCCAATGTCGCCTCTGCCTGTCCTCAACCGCCCCCGATAAGAAATTCCCAAGCATCTTATGAATATTATTAATCACTCCCTTTGGAGGATCCAAAATTGAAATGAGATGAACCGGCATGGATAAAAGTACCGACTTAATTAGGACCAGACGCCCTCCAAATGACAGCCACTTAGATGACCAGCTCCTTATCCGCCCTGCAATTGCCTCAACTAAATTCAAAAATAAAGAGCTAATTTTCCTTCCCAAAAAGAATGGGCATCCCAAATATTTCACCGGGAAAGCCTTAAAAGCAAACCCCGTTATCCTAGCCACCTGTGCCCGCCTAGATGGGAGGCACTTAGCAGAAGTAAGAAAGCAACTCTTACCTCGATTAACTAGCTGTCCGGGGCAGCCCTAATACTCCTGAAGGACGTTCATCACGCATCTGAGAGACCGCGAATCCCTGTGAGAAAAAATAATTGCATCATCTGCATATGCAAGATGAGTAATCGGACCAGTCCTCCTGTTAACGAGAAATGGTGTGAAGCGCGGCTCATCAAGTAGCGCATTTAAACCCCGCAACAGTACTTCTGCAGCAATAATAAACAAGGCCGGAGAGAGGGGGTCTCCTTGTCTCAGACCACGGGTGGATTTAAAAAAGCCACACGGTTGTCCATTAACAAGGATAGAAAAATGGCAATTAGAGACTAACCGCCAAACCATATCAATAAATATTTCTCCAAATCCAAATGGGTGTAATACTGAGGTCAAGAAAACCCAAGTGACTTTATCATATGCTTTCACCATATCTAGCTTTAAAGCCATATTCGACCCCCAAACCTTTTTATTAATTGTGGAGATCATCTCCTGTGCCAACAAAATGTTATCAGCTATCAACCTGCCCTTAACAAATGCACTTTGTTAGGGAGAGATAATCTTGGCCAACATCCCTTCCAAACGAGATGCTAGCAACATGGAAATAATCTTATTGACAAAGTTGCACAAACTAATAGGCCTGAAATGTGAAAGGGACGATGGGTTCAAGATCTTAGGGATAAGCACAAGCAGCGCTGAAGTATATCCTACCGGCAAACTCGCCCCAACAAAAAATTCCTGCACCGCTAGAACTACATCCTCCCCTACCACTCCCCAAGCCGCTTTAAAAAACTTGCCCGTAAAACCATCCGGGCCAGGTGCAGAATCTCCATCCATAGCAAAAACAATATTCTTTACCTCTTCACCACTTGGAACCTCTTGTAGCAACTGATTGTCCTGTTCCCCAATCAATCTTAGGATGAGCTTTAGCAATCGGGATTCACTGGCAGGGTCCAGATCCTCCGGCTCCAAGAACATTGCTATAAAGAAACGTTCTGCCAGCACTTTTATTCGGCTATAGTCTTCCTCCCAGCTCCCATCCTATTTTTTTATTCAATGAATAAATAGTCTCGCCTTTCACTGCCTCACCGTAGCATGAAAGAACTTTGTGTTTGCATCCCCCTCCTTTAACCACCTGAGCTTCGCCTTCTACCTCCAAAATTTTGCCTCCCTGCATAGGTCCCTTGTCAACCTTGCTTGAGCCTGATTCAACTTAATCTACGTATCCTCCATTTGATCCTCTTCCAGTGACAATTCTAGCATTCGAACTGCCTCCTCCGCTTCTTTGACTCTGTCAGTAACGTTGCCAAAAAATTCCTTATTCTAGGTACACAACTCTAACTTAACATTCTTCATCTTCAACAGCAATCGCCGGAAGGGTCGGCCATGTACCGGCTGTGACCAAGCTTGCGTAACAATCTCTAAAAACTGGTGATGTGAACACCAAATATTTTGAAAGCGAAAGCATCGGGTAGGACGAAAACCCAAGTTTTTCACAGATATTAAAAGAGAGGCATGATTTGACATCGAGCGAGTAAGATGGAGAACCGAAGTAACCACATGCAAATTTTCCCACCATAAGATGATCCAGCCTTTTCCAAACTCGGGCCATACCCCTCCTATTATTACACCAAGTGTATTTGGAACCCGAGAACCCCACATCACATAGGTCAGCATTATCAATAAAAATTTGAAAATCCTCTACCTCCGAAGGAACAAACGGCCTCCCTCCCTTTTTCTCATTTGCTGTTACAATTGCGTTGAAATCACCTACAAGCATCGTAGGAAGACCAACAGAGCATAACGAAACCAAGTCCCTGTGAGAACCCGTATTTTTCCCTAATAATTTTCCTAGGGTTTATTTCCTTTAATGGCATGTTTTCTGCATTTTCTGGCTTAGGAAAATTCTCCTGGTGAATTTTATGAGTAATTATAGTTTTTAGATGATTTTTCTAGTATTGGAGAGTTTTTGAGAAATTACGGATATATTATGGACGTGGGCCCCACTAGTGCGAAAAGTTCGGAAAAATTCGGCCAATAAGGTTAAGTTCCGGATACTGTGTGAAATTTATCGGGGTTTAAGAGATAAGTAGAGGAGGTGAAGTGATTGATGTGAGAGAGACCTAAAGGATAGAAATGCATTTAATGAAGTGCCAAGTGTCATTATCTCATTGGTTGGACTTTGTTAGACAACTATTCATTGTTTTGACCTTTCTTACCCTTGGATTAAATATCTCAAAATTGACTCAAAATTCACCATTTCTTTCTCTATGTTGGCCGACTCTCTTAAGCTCAAGAAGGAAGAAAACTTCTCCAATTTTGAAGCTTCCAACTAGCTCAATCTTCCAAAAACAATTGCCTAAACTAGTTTCTACTCCATAAAATCCCTCCATTAGGTTCTAGTAAGTGCTTTGGTGAAGTGTCCAAGTAAGCTAAGGTGGTCTACAACTCCTCTTCTCTTTTTTTCTAGGTAAGTGGTGATTACACTTCCTCCTATACTTAATGATGCTTAATTTGTGCCTAGTGGTGGCTAAAGTGCTGAAATTTGTGGTTTGTTTCTTGGTTTGTGATGAATTGGTGAAGTTTTTATTTTATTGATGAATTTTCTGGTTTAATGTGATCATGAGGTTGTGGTTATTTGTGATGGTTTGTAATGAGGGGTTATGACTTTAGTGGATGTAAGTGATAGGAAATTGCAACCAGTTTTGGGTTTGGAAGGCATGTGAGGAAGTTAGGGTTTCATAACCCCCTTTTCTGTCTGGTTTTGGATCATATGGTTAGAGGCCGAATTGGCCTTTGCTTAAAACATGAAAGTTGTAGGTATTGATTTTTTTGAGGTTCCTATAAAATTTCAGGGCAATTGGAGTAATTTAGAATGAGATATGTCGATTTTACTGTTGCTGTTCTGGGTTGATCAGAATGTGCGAACTGCGCTTGTAATTGTCTGTTTTGACTGGAATTTCTTTGGATTTGGATGTTGGTGTCTTCTGATGGAATGTAGATTGATGGCCTAGCTATCATATGCCTTTGGAATTTCTACATTTGGACCTGTATAGACTGAGTTGGACTAATTACAGCATAGTGTGATTTGTAAACCTGCAATTACGGTTCTGGTTTGGTATTTTGCATATTTGACCTAGTTGTGCTAGGATTTGGACTGAGTGGCCTTCTACATTGTTGTAGCCCTGTCTTTTAGCTTCAATATGGTGGGTCTTGCACCCTCATCTGATAAGCGTAACGCAACTTGTGCCATTACCGCATATTGAGGACAAAACTGTTTTTGTTGCTAGGCCAAATGAGTTACATTTCCTGATTTTTTGGTTTGCGATAATGCTTGTATATGTTTATAAAACCCTATTGGGGTTGTGATTGGCATTGCTTTATGACTCGTTATCGAGTCTCATTGTACTTGTTTACGTGTTCTAGGGCGTGACGGTGGTTCACGACATTCTCTTGACGGAAGTGCTTGAAACAACACTTAATTGATAAGTGAGTATACTACTCACTTTAATGGTACAATGTGGCTTTGTTATATGTGAATTTGATGCCTTGAAGGCTTATTTGGCTATTGGAAGTGATTGAGGTGAGGGTGTACTTGACCGCCCTCACCCCCTTGTGATTCCATTCATGACTGTTTACCGTTTCACTGAAATACTGCACTTGCTATATGAGATATTGAATTCCATTCATGGAAAACTGATTTGGTGTCGTTTGGACGAATATCCAACGGCCTTACTATATTACTGAGCTCAACCCCGTAGGTAGTCAATTGAATCGAGCCGGCGAGGGCTTGGTCGTGAAAATTGACATGCCACGGGGACTGTACTGGGGAATCTTGTAGTAATGAGACTCTTGGTTCCGGTATACTCGAGTATTACCAAAAGCTACTGATTGGAGTGCGGGCCCGGTTGGGGTATGTTTGGTGGAAGGAATGGGAGTGAAGTGGGTTCTACGGTTGGTACTCATAAACGTTGACGGAGAGTCAATGAGATTGGATCAAGAATATAAGCGTGGAAATGGGCTCTTGAGAGCCGTCCGTATCCTTTTACTGATTTGTTTTATTCCTTAATTGTGTACTTGAAATGAAAGGTTATGCTTAAGTGATCTTTGTTGCTTATGTGGTAGTAACTCACTGAGCTTTAGCTCACTCCGTTCCATTTGTTTTCCTTACAGGAAAATGACTATTTTGGGAAAGATCATACTTGTTGGTTGCCAAGTTGAGCTCATGTAAATGCATATTTTGAATAGCTCCTTGAGGGTGAAAACCCTAAGTATTTTGTTTCAACCAATGGTTGGTTGTAATTGACTAATTGCACATGTATGAACTTGTTGGATATTTTGGTATCTCGCTTTGGCTTGTAAATGTTGAATTTCAATGTAGTTATGTTTGGTTGATGTTTGGATGGATTTTGGATCAATTCGTATTTCAAACGGCGAAAGAAAAATTTCTGGCGGGAATGAACAGGGCCAAATCCGGCCAGGAATCCGGCCAGAAACTGGCCGGATTGTCGGCCGGATTGCCTTGGGATTTTTTTTGAAAATCCGGCCTTGCTCACTGGACAGTATCCGGCCAAGAATCCGGCCGGTAATCCGGCCAGATTCCGGCCGGATTCTGCTGTGCCAGGCCAGTATTCATCATTTTCATTTTTTTTAATTTTGTTTATTTTGATACTTGTGGCTTGTTCGAGCGCGCTTTTACTTTCCCGAAACGTTTTAGATCGCGTGTAACTACTCGTTAGTCCTGGCGAGAGCTGGGCAGGCAGTCCGCTAACCCCTTTGGTTCGCCTTAGGGGAAGGTGGGGCTGTTACAGTCCCCCCACAATTGAGACCTAGCATCCCTTTCACAAGATGCATGTACGAAAATAGCTAAGAAGTCTTGCTCAATAAAGGAGTTGGAAAATCGCAACGCTGTAAATTGGGTCGCTTGCACAACAACTACAACAGAGAGCGTGTGATCAAACAAAACCCAAATTCGTCCCTCATCATTGGCTATAGCATTCGGGAACTTTAACTTAACACGCAAGTAATCCAGTCTAGATAAGTCAATTTATGGTTCACACAATGCAACCAATGATAGTGAATGTTGATGAACTAACTTACGTAACCTTAATAATGAGGCTTATTACCCACCCCCTGATATTCCAAAATAAGAATCTAATCATTTAAACATTAAATGCTGGAGCTTGAGAAGGAGGGGAACATTTCTTCCTGTGACGACGAGCAACAGTTTGCCATTCCTCCCGTGATCTGAGCCCATGCAACCCATGTCGAAGCTCCTCCATTGACTGTCCCACCTTGAAAACCCTTCTAGGGGACAGGTTCATCTCCCCTACCAAATCATCCTGGCACCGTGTAACCTCCTGCGAAACCACAACTCTCCCAATGTCCCCAGAACCAGTGCCCCCATTGTCTTCACGCACCACCACATCAGCCAAGGTCTCAATTATCCTTCCAACTGCATCATGCAGCACCTTGTCAACCACACGCCCAGCTAGCACATGAGTGCAGTCAGCCCTCAGCATCTAACCTGAGCGCACGATCACAAGCCTTAAAATCGGTGAATTCCAAGGCTGCCGGAGCCACCTGCCTATTCGTAACCTCCACCGACTGATGCACTGCACCCTGATTCCCAACTGAAGTAGTTAATAAATTCTGGTCCGCTGTCATCTCCTCGGTCCCAACCTTTTTACCTGCTGGTTCAGTCCCCTGCCGTGGAACCTGACCCTCTAATATGTGTTCCTCTGCCGCAGCAACCTCTATTGACAAATGACATCTTGCACCCTGCTGCTCAACTGGGGTTGATAATAAGTTCTGCTCCACTGCCATCTCCTCGGCCTCAACCAGTTTACCTGGTTGTCCTTGCCCATGCAGTGCAACCTGGCCCTCTGACCCGTTTTTCTCCAACACTGCATCCTCATCTAGGTCTAGAGAACCACGCTCGTCAATTTTTCCTCCGTCCATGTGAGCACCAACCCCAGGCGTAGGATCTGTCCTCTACTTGTACTGCTGCATTGGCTTCTTCCTTTCCACTTGTAGACGAACCAGATTTTTTGTTCGGGGCACAGGGTGCTTAATTCGGCATTCGTCCTCATTGTGTCCTTGGTGCAGACAAAAGCTGTAACATTTTGGGAGATTTTCTGGCACCAAAGACTGCCAGAAACCTTGGAGTACGCCCTAGGAGAAGGTGGGGTCGCCATAAGTGGTATCAGAGCTCTTATCGAGCTCATGCTGGGAGAGAGTTCTCGGATTGTAGGAATCAACCTGTAAGTGTGGAATGAATCTCGGTTGTTGATGGAAATTAGATGTGTATGTTGGGTAGGAATCTCAAAAGTGGTTGATTTCCTCTTGAGGCTGGCCAGCTCGAGTGGTGAATTATCATATTTTCGAATTTTTGTACCCGAGTACCAAAGAGTGATACCTTTATGATAAGTCGATATCCCAAGTAATATTATCCAACTCATGATCTGGAGTTAGCGGCAGTAGTTTTTGCATTGAAGAAGTGGAGGCATTATCTTTATGCGGTGACATTTGAGATTTTTACCGATCACAAGAGGCTTAAATATTTATTTTTCCAAAAAGAGTTGAACTTGAGACAACGTAGATGGGTGGAGTTCTTGGAGGATTATGACTGTACGATTAATTATCACTCGGGGAAAGATAATGTGGCAGCTAATGCCTTGAGTTGTAAAGTGCAAGTGGCGAGTTTGATGATAAAAGAATTATACCTGTTAGAAGAAATTAGTGTTTGGAACCCTCGTCTTGAACCAAGAAAGGTGATCCTTGGAAACATTGTTGTGAGATCTACGTTATTAGATCGTATCAAGAAAGCACAAGAGAAGGATACGGAGATACAAAAGTGTTTAGAAAAATTTAAAAAGGGGGAAACGTCAGATTTTAATTTGGGATCTAATGGAGTATTAAGGTTTCGAAATCGTATAGTAGTGCCATAGAATGAAGGGCTAGAAAGGGAAATCTTAGAAGAAACTCACCGTTCCAAGTATACGGTGCATCCCGGAGGAAATAAAATGTACTAAGATTTGAAGAGCCTTTATTGGTAGGAGAATATAAAGAAAGAAATTGCTCGATTTGTCCAGACTTGTTTGATGTGCCAGCAGGTTAAAGCCGAGCATCAGAAATCCTCTGGTTTATTGCAACCTTTGGAGATACCTGAGTGGAAATGGAAAAACATCACCATGAATTTTGTATCTGGATTACCAAGGACACAAAGAGATCACGACGCCATTTGGGTGGTAGTGGATAGACTGACCAAGTCTGCTCATTTTCTGCCGATTAGTATGAAGTACTCATTGGAGAAGCTAGCCAAGTTGTATTTGGATGAAATTATAAGGTTACATGGGATACCAGTAAGTATATTGTCCGATCGAGACCCTCAATTTGTTTCTCAATTCTGGCAGAAAATGCAAGAAATGCTAAGAACTAAGATGAGATTTAGTACTACCTACCACCCACAGATAGATGGACAGTCAGAGATGACAATTGAAACTCTTGAGGACATGCTGAGATCGTGTATTTTGGATTTTGAAGAAAGTTGGAGTCAGTACTTAATGTTGGTAGAGTTTTTTTATAATAATAGCTTTCATTCATCCATTCAAATGGCTCTTTATGAGACTCTTTATGGTCGAAAGTGTCGATCTCCGATTCAAAAAAAGAAAGGTTTTAGACCCAACTACAGTTCCATGTATTGAAGAGGCGTACAAAAAGGTGAAGTTGATACGCTAAAAGATTCAGACAGCTCAGAGCCGCCAAAATAGCTATGTAGATAATCGAAGGAAAGATTTGAAATTTGCAGTTGGAGATCAAGTTTTCCTTAAGATCACTCCCTTAAAAGCAAGTTTGATGGCAGGAAGAGGAAAAAAGTTGCAACCAATATTTGTAGGACCCTATAAAATTCTCCAATGTGTGGGGAACGTGGCCTATAAATTAGAACTACCACCAAGTTTGTCCCGAATCCATAAATATTTTCTATGTATCTATACTCAAGAAATACCATCCAGATCCCTCCCATGTACTGCAATCAAAGAGTATTGAGATTAATGAGGCATTAACATATGAGGAGAAACCAATGAAACTTTTGGATCGAAAAGTGAAAGAATTGAGAAATAAGAAAATCCCTTTGATAAAAGTCCTATGGAGGAATCACGGAATAGAGGAAACAACTTGGGAGGTAGAAGAAGAGATTCGAGAGAAATATCCAAACTTATTTTCGAATCAAGGTATGAATTTCGTGGACGAAATTCTTTTAAGGGGTAGAGGATGTAAGGACTCATATTTTTATTCTTAATTTTTACTTATTTTAAAATTATTTGCATTGTTGTTATTTAATTTTATTATTTTAGCATGAATTTTACTCAAAACATATTTTATCGCTTACGCATTAAAAATTTCAAAAAAAGTCGCACCGGTGCAATTAATTGGGAATTTGGACAATTAACCTCGGACTAGTAAGAATGAGTATTAGTGGTGTAAAGAGAACTATCTTAGAAGATTAGTATTAGAGAGTAGGAAACAAGAAGGAAACTAGTAGTCCATGACACTATTTGGTCACTATTCATAGTTGACCTTTTAACCCACCAAAAAGCAAGCTTTCTTTTCAATTTCACATCACAATTCAAAGCTCTATCTCTTCTCCTTTTCCTCTCACTTGGCTGGCCATTGAAGTTCCAAAATAAGGGAAGAAAACTCCTTCTTCAAACAACAAATCTTGCTCCAAGAATCTCTTCAAAAACCTTCACACCTTTGGAAGTTGATCAAGCTTGAAGAAAGCTCTTTTCTTGTGGTGACTCTTGGAGATTTTGGTGGTGCAAAGCTTGTCTTTACCTAAGGTTAAAGAAGCTTGGGAGAGGTAACTAGCTTTACTTCACTTGATCTTTAGTTTCATGCAAGGTTTAGTAGTAGCTTTGGGTTGTTATGCAAGGGTATATGAAACCCTAACCAAAGCTAGGCTAGATGACTTGAGGAAATCCTTGTCTTCTTGATTTATTCTTAGGTAGATGCCTTGAGGTGGATTATTAAGAAGCGGACTTGAAGATTTCTTGTTTGTTTGGTTGATATTTAGTGATTTCTAGCTTGATTTTGGGCTTGAAAGTTGGAGAGAAAATTTGAAGAAAAGAGGAGGAAATGTTGGCCGAATTTTGCTGATTTATTTCCGTTAATTTAATTTCAAAATTTGTTGTTAAAATTGCTGCAAAATTATTTTTATATGTTGGATTGTGTGTGTAAAAATTATCTCTCAAAAATAATTTCATTTGAGTGGGTGAAAGTTAGGCTAAAGAGAGAAAAATCAAATCTGGAATTTTTGATCAGTGCAGCCTGCCTGTGTGCACTCAATTGCATATAATTTTTTGTATAGGAGTCAAAAATCATGTGCCGTTTGTGGCATTTGAAACTAGACTCTAAGAGCTTTCTAACGGTATAAAATACCCCTGTTAATTCGTTTTCTGTGATCCGTAGTGAATCGGCAAAGTTGACTGATTTTCTCCTACTATTTTACCCGTAAGGCCTGCGTAGCTGCATCTTGTAGCCCGTTTTCACTCCCCTCGTGAAATGAATTTCAAGACAGTTTCTTCTAGTAGTTTTTGGCATTTTGAATCTAATTTTCAACGCCATAAACCACATGAATTTTGGACTTGTGTAGCATTAGTTATGACTTGATTTCAAAACTGTGTCAGATGCTCCAAGGCGGAAAATCCGTGAACCAGGTTTCAAAAACCAGTTTTCGAAGAACTATTGTATCTTGGTGTAGAAAAATCTAAATTGAGTTCCACTTACTGCATTTGAAACTAGACTTGAAGTTCTTTCGGTGTTATAAATTTCAGAGGCCAATTCGATTCCTATGAATTTTGCTAAATTTTCAAATTTCACTAAAAATCATGACTGTTTTGCCCTGTTTTAATGAAGTAGCAAGTTGGAGCTGAGATTTGAATGATTTATGATTTGAATCTGGAAAAAGTGTCTTCCACAGAGTTTTAGTACATTAAATCTAGTTTCCAACAGTGTAAAGTTCGTAATCTTTGGACTTACGGAACTCAAGATATGATTTTCCAAGTATTGTCGCACAAAGCTGGAATTTTCTGGTTTCAAACAAAATGTTCTTTTAAGGACTTCCAACTTTCCTTTGAGATTGTTAGTCTGCTTCAAGCTTGATTTCATGGATGGGTAAAAGGTCTCTTGTGACTTTAAACCTTCATTTTGAATCTTGGGTTTCAAAGGATTAAACAGATTTGGCTTTTCTGGATTATAACAGATTTGCATTTCAATGCTAAAAAAGAGTTGTACATAGTTCCGACAAGCATATTTTAGAATGGAAAATGGGATAATTTTAGAAACCTCTTAGATTTCTCATAACATCACTCAACTTCTCTGAGATTTTAAAATATCATTTACTTCTCTTACCAACTTAACAAAATCAAATATCCCAATCAAATGTTACAAATTGATAACAATACCCTTGCACTCTTTATAACTATTTAACCAAAAAAGAAATTTTTTAAACCAAAAAATGTAGGTACAAATTAATCAAATTTCTATCCAATATTAATCTATGTTTCTTTATATCAAGCAGGTGGTAACGTAGGCAAAATAAATTTAGTCAAAGTCAAGCATTTAAATAAAAATTTCTAAGTAATTAATGCGTTGTCTTGGTTGCCTAAGCAAATGAATTTTCTTCCTTATATGCTAAGTGACTTAGGGTATACGTGGGTGATGGATTAAGGGGGGAAATTGACCTAAAGGTGGCTTGCATTTAGTGATGGTTGGTTGATATTTCTTCAAGTGTTCAAGAGGATTTCGAAAGAAATCCCGGTGCGGACAATTAAAGGACATACTTGCTCGCTTGCTTTTGAATTTGGTGAGTGTCAAGTGCACGACTTGTTGCATAATACTTGGATCGCTTCTTGTTGATTATGTGAATTAAATTTGTCGAGGCGAGTGTGTACTTTATCTCAATCGTCCTCTCTTGCTTGACTTGATAATTGACTCGCTCGTACTTGACCATTATATTTGTGCTTGTGTTTGACTTGACGTCGACTTGAGAACAATCTCATCGACTTATACTTGAACTTGGGGGCCCCAAAACCCAATGGCTAGCCATTCAACTCAAGTCCGCAAGGGCTTGGTTGAGGAGCTTGGTGAACTTGGGCTCGTGTACTTGACTTGCTTTGATATACTCGAGTAATAGCACAACTTGTTTGACATTCGGACCCGGTAGGGGGTGTAACGGTGGATGGAAATTTGGTGAAAAGTGGGGTACTACGGACTTGTTACTTGCTCGGTTGATGGAGTGTCAACACTTGAAAATTTTAGATCAAAATATTGGTGAAGCAGTGTGGATTTAGCTCCTGAGAGATCCCGTATCGTTTATTGATTGTGTTTTTATTTTCTTTTATGAGTTTACATGAATATCATGGCTGTTTTTTTTGTTGTTAATGCTACCTGTACTTGCTTGCTTGCCTATTTTCTTGGCCTCACTGGGCGTTAGCTCACCCCTTAAGTTTGTTTTCCTTAACAGGAACTTGAATTGGAAAGGTTGGAAGAAACTGGTCTTGATTATATTTTGGCCTGATTATGGATGTAAATGTTTTAGCTGACCTTTTGGTAGTTGTAATTTGGGAAGCTTAATGTAATTTTTGGAAAAAATTATGATATAAAATTGAATGACTTTTGAATGAAGCGACTTCTTCTTTATATTAGTTTTCTGGTTGGTTGAGAAATTCTAAGTTATGAATTTGGCTTGTATTGAGTCCTGGTGAGAACTAAGCAGGCGGCCCGCCGAAACCCTAGGATCCGCCCTAAGGAGAAGTGGGGTCGTCACGCAACAGCTATTCTTCTTTATTCTCCTTAACAACTGCATTAATGATTTGCTTATTCTTTGTCAGAATTTCAACTGTTACCTCCTTAGGATCCCAAAATAGCCAAATTTCACCTGAGAAACTTTGTGCCTCAACATAGGATCTTTTACTCCGCCTAGACATACGACTTATCCTCTGTACACTAAAACTAGGTGTTCTGGTCTCTACAAGGATTAACATCCCTGGATCATACACTTGTAGGATTTCCCTCAAGTTCTTCCTAAATTCCTTGTTTGCTACTCCTCTACAATTCTTGTGAGGACCCGAAAAATTTCTTTATTTTATTTTATATTATTTTATTTTATTTTTTCGAATACATTTTTCTTTACTTTACTTCATTGCCTTAATTTTCTGGATATTTTTATAAGTGAGTCAAGTTTTTAAATCATTTTTCTTTTATAAGTAAGTACATGTTAAGTTGGAAGCGCATTATGGAAGCAGGACCCGCTAATGCGTTATGTGTGATGAATTTTTGAAGATTAGGAGGATTTTTGTACAAAGGGATATTATTTTATAAGGTGCTAAGGGATAGTTAGAGGTTGGCTAGATCTTTTCGCCTTTGGAAGACAAAGAGATGAGGATTCGCCATAGCAAGACACTTGTCACAAAAGCCATGGTTCTTTGACTTTGACTAAGACTTTCTTAACCCTTTAATTAACAAAAAAATTGCCCAAAATCCTATCACTTTTCTCTTCCCTTCGGTCAAAATCTTGAGCTAAGAAAAAGAGAGAAAACTTCAACTTTCAACCACCAAATCTTGCTTGAATCTTGAGTTTTAACTATTAATCTTGCAAACCACTCCATAAAAGGTAATATCTAAGGTGGATTAAGGGCTTTGATGGAGTGATTTGGGAGAAAGAAGCACTTGGTTTCCATTTCTTCTTAGGGTATTTGTGAGAACCCGAAAATTTCTTTATTTTCTAGTCATTATTTTATTTTCTTGTATACAATTTCTATACCTTTCTTTGTCATATTAATTTTTGATAGATTTTTTTATAAGGGAATTAAGTTGTTAAGACATTTTTTTGGTATAAGTTAGTTCATGTGACATGAGTAGCGTATTTTGGACGTGGGACCCGTTAGTGCGGTAAGTACGATAATTTTTGACGACTAGTTGGAGTTTTGTGTTAAGGGATATTATTTTACAAGGTGCTAGGAGACAATTAGAGGTTACCTAGATAGATTAACCATTGGAAGATTAGAGGATGAGAATAAATCTTAAAGGCGCCACGTGTCGCGAAACTAGTTGAAGATGGACTTTGACCAATTTCTCACCTTTGCTAGATATCCAATTTTGACTAGAATCATCTTCATTCTTCATTAAGGCTGGCCAAAACTTTGAGGAAAGAAAGAAAAGAGAAACTTCATCTTGCACCATCCTTTCTTACTTCAATCTTGAATTTCAACCATAAAACTTGCAAACCACTCCATAAAAATTGCTTACTAAGGAAATTTCAAGGTGTTGGTGGAGTGATTTTGGAAGGAGAAACCCTAAGCTACCATCTTTCTTTAGATTCCAAGGTATCTTGTCTAGAAATCCCTCTTTGCTCTTAATAATTGCAAATTAGTTGATTATAGTTGTTAAATAGGTAGTTTTGTGAGAAATTTCATGGTTTGAGGTAGAGTTATGGTATCAGATTTATTGTTGATTTGTCTGCCCTCATGTGATGATTAATGATGGCCATGGAATGATAGCCTTGTTATGTGTGAAATTGAAGCTTTTATATGTTGGTTTTGATTGCTTACAAAAATTCCAGCTTGTGTGGTTGATTTCCAGCTTTAGAGGGCAAGCTGTCCTGTTTCTGACCTGTGTAATTCGTCCATGTTAGAGGCCGAATCAGGCCTAGGTCAAAACATGAACATTGTAGGGAATGGAGTTAGGAAATTGCCTGTAATATTTCAGCTCAATCCGAGCACTGTATCATGTTATATGACTAAAATACCCCTAACTGCCAAATGTTCTTTTTCGCGGACAGTTTTGAGATTTCACATTTCTGGCTTCATTTTTCACTTTGATCCGTATCAAATCAGCCATTGGACAAAACACAAAAATTGTAGTAATGTGTTTCATCTTTCCAACGCATCTGAAAACGCCTCAATCAGACTTTTGTAGCCTGAGTTATTGCCATTTGAATCCAATGCTGACAACCAGACTGACAATGAACTTCTGGTTCTGTAATCTGCAAATTTGACCTGGATCAACTGTGAAATTGTGACGCTCCCACTTCTCCCAAGGGCGAACCCAAGGATATCTGCGGGACGCTTGCCCAACTCTCGCCAGGACTCGGTACAAATTCAATTCAAACTTAAGAATAACCAATCAGTACTAAAAGTCAAAAATATAAAGGAAGGTCAATTCCTTAATAATCCATCAAGTCTTACATCATAAGTTACCAAAATATCTTACAATCCCAAAATATACAGCTTCCAAAAGTTGACGAAATGAATACATTGAAAATTCTAATAAAAAGGCCATCAAGTCGACCTCTCCGTAATTCCTTCCATTTCAGCTCTTGTTAAAGAAAGCAAGTCTAACAGGGTGAGCGGATGCTCGTGAGGCCAAGAAAACATGCAAGACAAGTAATTCAATAATAATAGCACTTACACAATAGTGAAAACTATAACATTCAAGGAATTTCACAATTTATAATAAACACCCTTGAGTAGGATGCAGAAGCTCTCCGGAGCTAATGATTTATTACTTTGCCCAAGTTCAATTTTAATACCTTCTCGTGACGACACCTCGTTCCCCGGGTAGGTAATTGAGTTCGTAGCCCTTCACGTATTCCATATATGTTTCTGAGACGACTCGAGAGGTACCTCCCACCCGAATCGGTGTGGTACTTACTATCGTTCAGTTTATAGTTCTGAGACAATTCGAGAGGTGCCTCCCACCCAAATCGGTGTGGTACTTACTATCGTTCAGAGGTTGATGAGACATCGCTCCAATCGACTTAGAATGCTTTAGGGTTCTGAGACGATTCGAGAGGTACCTCCCATCCGGATCGGTGTGGTACTTGCTATCGTTCAGAGGTCTAGGGTACTGAGATGACTCGAGAGGTACCTCCCACCCAAATTGGTGTGGTACTTGCAATCGTTCAGTTAATAGGTCTGAGACGATTTGAGAGGTACCTCCCACCAAATCGGTGTGGTACTTGCTATCGTTCAGAGGTCGATGAGACATCGAACCAATCGACTTATATAGCCATAGCATATTTTCCAAGTCAAGTCATGTCAGGTCAAGCAAGTCAGGTCAGGTCAAGACAAGTCAGGTCAAGCAAGTCACGTCAGGTCAAGCAAGTCAGGTCAGGTCAAACAAGTCAAGTCAGGTCAAACATAAGTCATTTATATTTCAAATGAGAACGAGTGCGATAAAGTACACACTCGGCTCGGCAAGTTTACGTATCATGTATAACACTTGTACAACTAATATCTCAATCACATAAGCATTTAACACATACTTGACACTCACCAAATAAACAAAGAAGAAATGTCACTTGACGTTCAGGCGTCCACCGTGGAATCCTCTTGAAGGTCCTCGTGCGAGCCTAAGCAATTAATAGTGAGCTATCATTTATATGCCCCAATTATCACGAATGATTGTACGCTTGTACAATCCAAGAAAATATCACGAAAGCGAGCCTAAATTACTCGCGAATCAAGGCTCAAAAGTGGGGTTTTTAAAGCACAAGAGAAATAGAGTTTTCATCTTTGAAATCAAGTGTAAAACGTTCAAGTGATATCGAGGGAAAAAGGAGAATTCAAAAAACTCCATTTCCTTAAGTTTCAAAAATTTCAGCTTTGATACGAGATCTTTGAAAAATCGTATCTCACTCATTACAAGTCCAAAATTGGAAAACTTGGTACCGTTGGAAACTTCTTCTGAAGTACTAAAAGTTCCTAGAATACACTTTTTCATGATTCTAAATGGAAGGCATTCGAAATTTGGCCCAAAGTTGCTATTTTAGGCTTGCAAGACAGTTTCGGGGTTGGTTTTGACCAACTTTGAAAATTCGGAAAAATTCACAAAATTTGAAATAGCCCCTCAAATTTGAAACTCAATTAGAATTGCAATCAAAGTTTAAAATAAAATGAGCGGAACAAGTATCCGAGTTTTGAGCACCAAGTTATAGTAGTTCAAAGTTGCTGAAAAATTGAGACGGTTAGGCAAATTTTCCAGATTTAAGTTACAAACTTTGGGACTTTGTTTGAGCATTCAAATGGATTCGGAATGGCACCAAATTTGGCAGTACCACCCTACCATATAAGGGCTATCCCTTATATCTATAAAATGTTATCATTTGTTTAAAAAAAAATATATATATATATATATATATATAAGGGCTATCCCTCTGTCAAATTTCATGGAAAAATACGTACGGAAAGTTGGTTAACCAAATCACGAAAGTTCCAAAAGTTCCAAGGCAAATTTGTCTTGGTTGTTCCGTTTTCCGTTTTCAAAATGTTTGGCCAACCAAGTATCTCAAACATGGTCCATTTGCATAGACAATGTCTAAGAAACATCCAAGATACATTTGGTAGGCAATTAACACCAAGAATTTCCAGACAAGAAGTCCCAATCAAGATTTAGACATTTACTAGCCAAAAGAGGGTTTCAAATCATTGAGTCAGTTTCAAAATATGGCCACAACTCACTCAATTCAACTTGGAATTGAGCGTGGTTGGTGGCGTTGAAAACTAGTTTCATAAAGCTACAATTTCTTAGAAGAAATCATTTTCAAAATCTACCCCCAACTAGTTCATACTTGAGCATCAAATTGCTGCTCAAAACAGAGCTTCTAGTGAACTGGCGAAACAGGACAGTCATGTTCAAACGATTGGTATGGACTACTCAGGTGGAATCAGGATGTGCATTTTATACTGTTGGAAAGCTGGGAATGTCTAGTTTCCAGTAACTCAAATGTTACTCGATTTCGAAGTCGGAGTAAAAAGTTATAGCCAAAACAAAAACACTACCAGAGCAGTTACGGGAAAATTTCCAGTTTTTGCTGACTTCCGAAAACACATCATTTGGCCAACCAAATCATGAAATTTTTTGATGAAACTTTCAACACCACCCACACAACATGTATACATCATAAACAAGTCAATAGAACCACAAAATTGTGCTCTAAGGGTCATGGACATTCACAGGGGCAGAAATGGAATGTTTTTCATGTTCACTCCCTTTGAGCTTTCATCCATAATATCACTCATTTCTACTAATTTAAGCACTAAACCAACATTAATAACATCAAAACATCACAAATCAGTCCATCAAACCATATGGGGAGTTCATAGAGCCCACACAACAACTTTCTAACATAAATAAAGCTACCCACAAGAAGATATGAACTTATAAGTGTTATATTACTTCCATAAACCAAGAATTTCAAGGTTGATCATTGATTACCTTAATTGATGACTTAGGCAGAAATTTTGGTCCTCTTAAAGCTCACAAGAACCATGGAAATGAAGTCCTTTTTCAAACTTGAGTTGCTCTTCTAGTGTTTAGCAAAGTTTAATGTAAATTTGAGGTGATTTGGTGGAGTAAAGTGAAGTGAAATGATGAAGAAGGTTAGCTCTTTCTTCCCTTGGTGTGGCCGGCTGCTTGGAGAAGGAAAAGAAGAGATGGTACTGATGGTAAGCTTCTGTGAGAAGCTTTAAAATTTGTGGCCAAAAATTGCTTCAAAAGTCAACTAGGAATAGTGCGGTACGCGTGCGTTTCATGCTTGATTCCTCTCGGGTTTGTTTCACTAGTGCAGTAAACGTCTATTGCACTTCCATTCATACTATCATTATTCACTCTTAATAGTCCCAAAATAAAGGGTTTAAGTCCCTCAATTGATCGTGCGCGTAAAAACGCGTATTTCCGATTTATGCGCGATAGAGTGAAATTTTTAAGAAATTCTTATAATGATAGTACAAATAACTATCACTTGAGCACTTAAACATAAAAATACTTATTTTAAGACCAATATATTTAAGTCTCCAATTTTCCAAACTCATTGTACTCTCAAATCGGTTACTGTCTCCAAACGCGTATTCACTATTCTCACTAAACGAGCTTTCGAAAATTTAATTTATTAACGGAACATTTTAAAAATATTTGCAAGTCATAGTTCCATGTAAATGGTTCAAAAAGGGTTGAAATAAATTATTTGGAGGGAACAAGTGGAAAAATATTTATATAAGCCAATATTATTCGATGAAAATAAGCAAATTTTTCGGGTCCTCACAGAACTGGGTTGCATTGTCTTCATGAAAGTTGTAACCCTTTGTCTTAGCTTCGAAACGGTACAAAGTGTACCCCAATCCGATAAGCGTAGCTTTGTTTGTGATCGAAACACCAAGAGACATCAAACCTGTTATTTAGCTTTTGTCCGTAAAACTTGGTTTCCGGTTCCATTGTTAAGACTTGTGTTGTAATTGGATTATTTTGAGCCTAGTTGAAGGGCTATTGTGCTAATCTTGCTTATGTGTGACTTTGGGGCTGATTTGAGGAAAATAATGAAGCCATAAATGGCTGGAAAATTGGTAAATACAAACGGCGTGCTGCCCAAATTTTCACTCGAGAGCTAGTTGGATGTACTCGTGACTTGGGCGAAAGGTTTTAGGGTTGTTCATGTTTTTACGACCAACTGCTACCTTTTTACTCCAACGCCACAATGTTATCTCTTTGCCCTAGTAGTTAACTTGATTAGGCACACGACTTGTGGTCGAACCTCATTTGTGCATTCCGTTTCCTGGGTTTGTGGATGGGGGAAACCATAATTATTTTACCTTGGTTGTTGTTAGGGCGTGACGGTGATCAAAGCCATCCTTTGGGAGAAAACTTTTGAAGTTATATTTGCCTGAACTGGTGAGTGTACCACTCCCCAGATTTGTTGGTCAACTGGTTTATTTGTACTTGAAATCTGTGACTTGAATGACTATGAACTCTGTTTATTCTGAATGAGACGAGGCTGTACTTTATCACACTCGTTGTGACGCCCCGAAAGGATGAGTGTGAGGACTAGCAAATTCCTTATATTTCTTGAAAATTTTCTTTTATTTGAAAATTATTTGGAAAATACTATTCTATACCATCTTACTACTCAATCACCCTAGAAAAAGTGCCAATAATCATAGGAAATTAGGGTTTTCCTTTCCGATTTCAATTCGAAGTGAAATAAGAATTTTCGTGTATCCGCAGTATAATTATCCGGTACAGAGTACGGATCAAATTTGGTGCTTAAGAGTTTTTAAGTGAGAAATAATATGTGATTAGGAGCAATGATATAAGGTTAGTGAATGGGAAGTAAAAACCCTAGTACGTGTGTTTTTAAGAAAAACGGCGCGAACCGACGGGTACAGCGCACTACCGATTGAACACACCACTTGACCACCACTTTCTTACCATACAAGCTTATCACTAATTGAGCAATATCTTCTTATTTTCCAGCTAGCTTGACTGAATTTTAAGGCTAAAAATAGCAAGGAAGAAAGAGAAAAATGAAAGGTGGTGGTGGCGACAAAATGAAAGGTGGTGGTGGCGACAAGTGTCGCCACCTAAGGGTTTCTTGACCAAGAGATTAGTATTCCATTTTAACCCCAATTTTTTTGCATCTTTCCTTCATTATTTCTGCTCCATAGCTGAACAAGAAGAGAGAGAAATGGAGAGCAAGAGAAAACTATTTCCTTCTTGATTTGCACTATCCAAGTGAGAAGAAAGGAAACTAAACCGATTAAAGAGTGAGTTGTGGAGTTGGGAAGCTAGGGGAAACTAAAAATTTCCAAAGGAGGTGGAGTATCACTCTTCCAAGCTTTGTCTTTGAGGTATAAGATCTGATCATGGTTCTTGTTCTTTTAAATTTTGGTTTAAGATGTTATCTAGTTCATGTTTTGGCTTGATTACAAGATATGCAAGTTGGGGTGATGATTTTGGATGATATATGCAAGTTAGAGTTTAATAAATTTCTACCTAAACTTGTTGTATAGTTAGTATATATTGTATATAAGATTATATAAAGGGCTTTGGTAGTGTTGGAAGCAAGAAAATGAATAGAATGTCATGAAATCCCAAAAATTCCAGATTTCTGGAAATTTCCTAATTCAGTTCTGCCCGGTTTTGGTACTCATATTTATAGGCCAAATTAGGCTTGGAATAAAACATGAAAGTTGTATATAATGGTATTTTATAGGTGCCTACAAAATTTCAACTCAATCGGAGCAACGTATCTTGTGAAAAGATGAAAATACCCTCGCTGTTCTAGGTTACATTCCAGAGTTCCGCGTGGACAGTTCAGTCTATTTGGTTGTGTTTATTCACTATGATCCATGCTGATTTAGCCATTTTCCAAAACATGAAAGTTTTAGTATTCTGTCTTAGCTTTTAAACGCCTCCAAGAACACCTTAATCAGACCTTGGTACCCTGAGATATGACCATTCCAGTGCAGTTCGGTTAATTAGCCGACTAGTTGGATTTTGGTTCTGTAAATTGGGAATTTGACTAGGTTGCATTGGAGACTGGACTAAGTGATCTTCATGAAAAATGTAGCCCTGTTTCTTAGCTTTCAGATGGTTTTGGAATTTTTGGATTTGGCCTTAGGTATCCTGATTTATGATGTTTCCGCTAGAATGCGTTCTGTGAATCTATTTTTGCGGTTCTGGTGTAGTATCTTGCATTTTTGACCTGGTTACACTCGAAACTGGGTTGAGTGACCTTCTGTAATATTGTAACCCTATCTCTTAGCTTCGAAACGGTGTATCTTGTACCTTCATCCGACAATCGTAATGCCTTTGGTGCCATTACCGCAAAATGACGTCAAAAACTGTTTTTTTCAGGGTTAAAGCTAAATCATTTCCGGATTTTTCCTGGTTTACTCTAGTGCTTATACATTCTTATGGAGCCCTATTTTGGTGGCATTTGGAATTGGTTTATGACTTGTAATCGAGTCTTATTGTGCTTATTGGAATATTTTAGAGCTTGAATTGTACTTGTACTATTGGGAGCCTATTGAACGGCCGTTGTGAAGAATTTATATTTCATGTGACTTTGGGACTGGCTGAGGAAGTAATGAAGCCATGATGGCTGGAAAAGTTAGCAAATTCAGGGGAAGTGCTGTCCAAACTTTGAGAATGTATGATTGCTTTGAGTTTGTGATTTAGGGCTTGGACTCGGGCAAGGTAATGATATATGATGGATGGTTTCTAAGCCGTAGAGGTGAGTGACCCTAAACTGTTTCCAAAGTTCCTTGCGAAATGTTTCTTGCATTATTTACTCGACTGCATATCATGCGTGCTTGCATGTGAGTTCATGACATGATTTGGCTGTAATGAGTTCTTAGGGAGTCTTGTGCTGAACACCAACGTCTCCACTCCTGTTTATTGTTCATGACATGATCTGGAGCTCAAAAGGGGCTCCCTCTTATTGTTTAACGTGAAGTAATCTATTTGAGCGTTGGGTGTTTAAGTGCAATGATTTCACTGGCTCACGAGAGCGATAAGCGTACATTTGATCCTTGATTCATGACATCATTGAAGTGCATTATCTTGAAATATATTTGCTTACTGATTTTGCTGGTTACTCACTGAGCTTTTAGCTCACCTCAAAACTGTTTTATTCCCCTCCACAGGGCTCGTGGCGAAGGAAGGACTTGTAATACTTATTCACGTGACTGGATGGCCTATATTTTATATAGTTTAGATTTGGAATTCATCCTGTATAGTAGCTGGTATCAAGGATTAGAGTGGCGTAGCGGAAGCGTGGACGCTTCGCTTATGATATGTAATTCTTGGAGAATTTGATGTAAAATTTGAGATTTATATTGCATTTTAATTGAGGACTGTAGTGAGCGACTGAGTCCCGGCGAGAGCCGGGCAGGCGACCCGCCGAACCCTAGGGTACGCCCTAGGGAGAGGTGGGACCGTCACAGGTGGTATCAGAGCTTAGGCTTCAGATTCCTGTAGTGTATCCTAAGCTTGAAGTTTAGGATGCTGGAGTGTGGGTTTGGTTTGAAATATTAGTGATTCTTGCAGGATGTCTCGACTTGATTGGTACAAGATGGAATGTCGAGGACGACATTCTTTTAAGGAGGGGAGTTTGTGACGCCCCGAAAGGATGAGTGTGAGGACTCGCAAATTCCTTATATTTCTTGAAAATTTTCTTTTATTTGAAAATTATTTGGAAAATACTATTCTATACCATCTTACTACTCAATCACCCTAGAAAAAGTGCCAATAATCATAGGAAATTAGGGTTTTCCTTTCCGATTTCAATTCGAAGTGAAATAAGAATTTTCGTGTATCCGCAGTATAATTATCCGGTACAGAGTACGGATCAAATTTGGTGCTTAAGAGTGAATTTTAAGTGAGAAATAATATGTGATTAGGAGCAATGATATAAGGTTAGTGAATGGGAAGTAAAAACCCTAGTACGTGTGTTTTTAAGAAAAACGGCGCGAACCGACGGGTACAGCGCACTACCGATTGAACACACCACTTGACCACCACTTTCTTACCAATTACTCACTTTAACAATTTCACATCAATAACCACCCAATTACTCACTTGATACAACTTGGCATGAAAATGATACAATTCACGGAGCTTGACCGTCACCGTCAAAAGCCTCAAGATCTATATGGGCAGATTATATACACACATGAATGAAACGGCCATACAACAGCAATTGATAACTGAAACGATCGAATACAGTTGAAAACGGTCAAAATAATCAAAACGGTTACACGATCTTGTCCATAACGGGAGCTAGGGTTATCGGATCAAAATGTACTAGATAGTGTCTCGAACCTTAGACAAAAGGTTACAACTTCCATGAAGATAACTCAATCCATTTTTCAGTGTATCCAAGTTAAATTTGCAAAATATAAAACTAGGACTCCGAAGACTAGTTTATCTTTCTCGTGAAAATTCGGCGGCATGCCCCTTGTGTTTACCCATTTTCCAGCCATTTATGACTTCAATATTTTACTCAGTCCAACCCAAAGTTATCCATAACACAATTCCATTTCAATAGCCATTCCATAGGCTCATAACAACATAAGAACAAAAATCAAAGTGATAACAAGTGCGGAAATGTAACCTAGCAAAAGACAGATTTGACGCGTGGTTGCGGAAATAACACATCCGAGGCTACGCTTATCGGATTGAGGCGAAACTTATACTGTTTCGAAGCTAAGACACAGGGCTACAATTTTCATGAAGATCACTTAGTCCAGTTTCCAATGCAACCTAGTCAAATTCCCAATTTACAGAACCAAAATCCAACTAGTCGGCTAATTAACCGCACTGCACTGGAATGGTCATATCTCAGGTTACCAAGGTCCGATTAAGGTGTTCTTGGAGGCATTTAAAATCTAAGACAGAATACTAAAACTTTCATGTTTTGGAAAATAGCTAAATCCCAACAGATTATAGTGAATAAACACAACCAAATAGACTAAACTGTCCACGCGGAACTCTGGAATGTAACCTACAACAGCGAGGGTATTTCCGTCTTTTCACAAGCTACGTTGCTCCGATTGAGCTGAAATTTGTAGACACCTATAAAATACCATTTTCTACAACTTTCATGTTTTAGGCCAAGCCTAATTTGGCCTCTAAATATGAGTTCCAAAACCAGGCAGAACTGAATTAGGAAATTCCAGAAATCTGAAATTTTTGGTTTCCAATGAAACTCTCTTCAATTCCTTGTTCCAAACTCTACCAAAGCCCCTTATATAATCTTATATACAACATCTATCAACCATACAACAAGTTTAGGCAGAAATTAATCAAACCCTAACTTTCTTAAATCATCCAAAATTCATCACAACAGCTTGCATATCTTGTAATCAAGCCAAAACATGAACTAGATGACATCTTAAACCAAAATTTAAAAGACCAAAAACCATAATCAGATCTTATACCTCAAAGACAAGCTTGGAAGAGTGATACTCCACCTCCTCTAGAAATTTTTGTTTGCCCTAGCTTCTTAAGCCCACAACTAGCACTTTAATCGGTTTGGAAGTTTGATTTCTTACTTGGATAGCTAAGATGAAGAAGAAGAAAGTTGTTCTTGCTCTCTCTTTTCTCTCTCTCTTTGGTCGGCCAAGCTGCTGAAATAATGAAGAGGAAAGGTGCAAAAATTGGGATAAGAAGGATGGTTACTCTCTTGGTCAAGAAACTCTTAGGTGGCGACACACCACCTTTCATTTTTCTCTTTCTTTTCCTTGCTATTTTTAGCCTTAAAATTCAGTCAAGCTAGCTGGAAAATAAGAAGATATTTTGCTCAAGTATTAATGAGCTCATGTGGTAAGAAAGTGGTGGTCAAGTGGTGCGTTCAAACGGTAGTGCGCGGTACCCGTCGGTTTGCGCCGTTTTTCTTAAAAACACTTGTACTAGGGTTTTTACTTTCTATTTGCTACCCTTGTATCATTGCTCCTAGTCACATATTATTTCTCACTTAAAAGTCACTTTTAATCACCAAATTTGATCCTTGCTCCATACCGAAAAAATCATCCGGCGAAAAATCGCGAAAAAACTAATTTGCTCCAATCTTGAAAACGAAAAGTGAAACCCTACTTTCTAGGTTCATTTGCACTTATTGTAGGGTGCTTGAGTAGTAGGGCCATAATAAATGAATAATTTCCAAATAAAAGGAATTTTAAGAAAAATGTGATGAATTTTACAATTCCATAGAATAAAATTAGGGTTTTGAGTCAAATATGAGGGATTTAAACATAGTCACAAGTAAACTAGGGTTTTTGATTAAAATTTTAGGGTTTCTAGTCTTTTAAAACAAAATAAGGTTTTAAATCAAACCCAAAGAAATAACTTTAGTATCTTCCCTGAAACAAAATAATGTTTTAAAATAAAATGAACGAAAGAAACCGTAAAACAATGGCATCTTAAAAGTTGGGGTGTCACAAAAGTCACCTGCCTCTCCTCCGTGTAGTGCAAGGCAGCGTGTGACAGCCCTACCTTCCCCTAAGGCGAACCAAAGGGGTTAGCGGACTGCCTGCCCAGCTCTCGCCAGGACTAACGGTTCAGCTTAGAGCGATCTAATACGTTCTAGAACATACAAACGCAAGTAAACAAGTCAAAATCACAAAATAAAAGAAAATGAAAACGGAGTCGGCCATGAATAGTAACCGACACGTCAAAATCCAACCAAGCATCAATCAAATATATACATCTTGAAATTAAGCATATACAATCCAAAGTGGCATACAAAAGTATTCAAAAGTTGATACATGTACGGTTTGCCAAATCAAAAGAGAAACGGACCCAAAGGTACATTTAGGGTTTCAATCAATGAGCTATACAAAAGATATGTCCATCTAGCTCAATTCGGCAACCAACTATCAAATCCAGTCCAAAAGGATTTATTTTCCTGTAAGGAAAACAAAAGGAGCAGAAAGGGGTGAATTTGCGCTCAATGAGGTACCGGACATATAGCAGTAAAATCGTGGCATACAAACATTTAACAAATCAGATACACATGCCAGATGTAAAGTAAAGGAACCAATGATTCAAATTGGAAGGATACAGGTGGCTCTCAGGAGCCAAATTCCCATTTGCGTTACCGAAGCTTGATCGAAATAATAGTTGACACTCCGTCAACGCTAAAAAAGTAACCAATACCGTAGACTCCACTTTCCTCGATTCCTTCCACCTCACATACCCCCACCGGGCCCGAAATTCAATCAGATTAGAAATGGTAATACTCGAATATACCGGAATCAAGGGTCTCAATACCCAAAGATCCCAAAACAGACTACCGTGGTTCGTTATCTAATCGACCAGGCCCTTGCCAGCCCGACTCGAGTAACTAGCCACAGGGGTTGAGCTCAGAGGTCCCAGAAAGGCCGTTGGATACAAGCTTCCAAACGACGTCAGAACAGATACAGATACAGATAGCAGATTCAGATACGCACTCAAAATTGGCATATGAACAGACAAGAGAACGAGTGTGATAAAGTACACCCTCGTCTCAAAAAGAATAAACAGATAGTTCAGTCGTTCATATCACAGATTGCATGTACAGAAACCGAGTTAAACAACAAGTGAGGGGAGTGGTACACTCACCGGTGTCAGTACAGATACCTCAAAAGTTTTTGCCCACAAGAGAGCTTTAATCACCAAGAAACCCTAAAATAATCAAAGTAAAACAATTAAAGGTTCCACTGTCAAAAATCGAGTATATAGAATGCACATGTGAGGCTCGACTACCAGTCGTATGCCTCGCCAAATAATTACTAATGCAAGGGTGCAAAACATGATTTTTGGAAACGAAAAGGTAACATGAAGACCTAGGCTCAAACAACCCAAAAGCCCTTCATTTCTACCAAAAGGCAATTCAAACTTAAAGGAACCAAACGGCCTAGAAAATTGGACAGCATTTCCCCTAACTTTGCTTACTTTTCCAGCCGTCATGGCTTCATTATTTCCTCAAATCAGTCCCAACATCTCGTACAAAAATAATCTCATTTCCAAAAGCCGTTCACTAGGTTTAAAGTCATTCAAGTACAAATTTTAGCTAGGAAAATGACCGGAAAGGAAAGTCAAGCCCTAAAATATTCCAATAAGCACAATAAGACTCGATTACAAGTCATAAACCAATGCCAAATACTACCGAAATAGGGTTCCATAAGCATACATAAGCATTAGAGGAAACCAGAAAAATCCGGAAAAGGAGTTAAGTGTTAACCCAAAAAAAATAGTTTTTGACATCATTTTACGGTTTTGGTACCAATGGCACTATGATTATCGGATGGAGGTACAATAGACACTGTTTCGAAGCTAAGAGATAGAGCTACAATGTTACAGAAGGTCACTCAGCCCAGTTTCGAGTGTAACCACTTCAAAAATGCAATATACTACACTAGAACCGCAAAAACAGATTCACAAATCGCATTCTGGTGTAAACATCATAAATCAGGTTACCTAAGTCCAAATCTAGTAATTCCAAAGCCATACTAAAGCTAAGAAACAGGGTTACAATTCATCAGAAGGCCTCAACAACTAATTCCGAAGCATTCCCAACCAAAATAACCCAGTACAGAAGCAATTCTCAAATTCGGGTAGAAACAGGGCAGCAAGGGTAATTCCATATTTTCACAAGCTACTTTGCTCCGATTCACCTGAAATTTTTCAGGAATCTCTAAAATATCATTCCCTACAACTTTCATGTTTTAACCCAAGGCCAATTCGGCCTCTAACTATGAGCTACAGTGCCGGGCAGAATGTAAATCAAAGAAACCCTAACTTTCCAATTTTCTTTCCAAAATAGAAATTGCTTGCAATTAACCACTTTTTCCACCTTCTAGCTTCCTTAACTATAATTTCCAATCATCATACATGACCACATAATCATATTCATATGAAAACAGAAATATCACCAATAATTATAAAACTTCACCAATTCAACCAAAAATCAAGATATAATCCATAAAATTGCATCTTATACCACCACCAATCATGAATTAAACATCATTAGATGGAGGAGAGGGGTTCCTTCACTACTCACCTTAGCAACACAAGAGAGGGATCAACTAATCACTTTAGTATTCCAAACAACTCCACAAAACACCTCACAATCACTCACTTAAGAGTTTCTATGGAACAAAAGCAAGATTAAATGGTTGAGTTCTTGGATTTGAGCAAGAGTAGAGCTAAGAATTTGGAGAGGTTTTCTTTCTTTCTTCCTTGGAGAGAGCCGACTTCAAGAGCTTGAAATAAGGGTGAATTTTGGTAATTTTTTGTTTTATTGGTTTAGTTGGTCAAATGGTAAAAGAATGAATAGTAGTCTTATAGCAAGATTGAATCATATGGTGACACTTGTCACCCTAATTAATGCATCTCTATCTCTTTGTTTCCTCTCTCACCAATCCACTTGGATAACCTTTAATTATCTCTTAACACCCGATAATTTAAACCCAGTGTCCAAAACTTAACCTAGTTGGCCGAATTTTGCCAAACTTTTCACCCTAGCGGGTCCCACGTCCGAAATACGCTCTTAATTTCTCAAAACCTATTCGATACTAGAAAAATCACCTAAAACCTATATTTACTCATACAAATTATCTAGAAATTTTCCTAATCAAGAAAATGCAGAAAACATGCCATTAAAGATAATAAAACCTAGAAAATGGAAAAGTTACGGGTTCTCACACAGCGAAGATATCCACCATCTTTTCCAACCATCTCTCGGCCATATCTGGATCTAGACCGCCAATAAATTTTGATGGAAAAAATTTTTGAAACCTTTCGAGGGCTCTATCCTTGCTCTCCACATAATTACTAGGGTTTCCAGGTTGGGGATTAGGGTTTTGACCCTGGTGCTCCACTATATGAGTTAACAAGTCAGTCATTCATTGGATAGCTGCGGCTACTTGAACATTCGGATCGATCCTAGGTTTAGGATTCGGTTCAAGTATCGGTTCTTGGTTACCCCCTTCATTCAAGGGTTGCCTAGTTCCGCGACCACGACCTCGTCCACTACAGGTTCCCTCCATTGGAATTAACCAATCTAGGGTCGAAGCATAAATATAACATTAAAGATAGATACATACATAAATAAGGAACAGAAGCTACTCATAAATCAAAACATATATATACACATAACACAACCATATCAAACAAGTCACACAATAACAGTCAGTTAGATACAAACAAAGAAATTCCATGAGATAACGGAGTCATCAAAAGCACTATTTACAAAGCTAGTCCAAACCTACAAAAGCAACTAGCTAAAAGTTCTTCCCTTAAACTACTTCTCCCATGGAATCAAAACTTAGCTCAAAGTAGCTCTAGCCTAGTTCCCCACTGAGCCCACAGACTCTCCCCCTTGGCTAGAACTAGGGGTGCTCCCCTCTCTAGACGTTCCATCATCGGAAGCCACCACTTGCGTATTGGTGTCAATCACTCCTTGGATTAGCGCCTCGCACTCGTTAATGATGTCGCCGGAATGGTCTCTAACTTCCCGGACCACATTCGTAAGACGGTTGTTAACTATTTGTAACTGCTCTCTAAGAGCATTCGTTTGTTTTTGCTCCATGGCTATGTCCTCCTGGAGCTCCCCAATCCGGTCTGCTTGCATCCTCATGATGCCTCTTAGTCTAAGCATCTCAGTATGATCCATAACGGCGGCACGTCTAAGCCTCCTTCTTTCGTCTAGTACCGCCACGACCACATGGTCAATGTAGGATTAATTCTGGCAACGACTACAGTGACGGGTCCGACTAGCAGTATACCAAAGCCGGATCGGACCTCCAGGCCTCTTTTGGTGATTGTTGACTCGTGGGTGCCTCCGAGGCGGCTCGCCTCCACCCTCTCCACTTGTTCCAGCCAAACCTACAAGGATAGCCAAGATTCATATCTTAGACAAGGTAGTTACAGTTAACGGCACCTTAACACAAACCCCACCAGTCCTAAGAAACATAGTTCTAACTCGCCCAAGTCACTCTAACTCACCAAGAGACGTCAAACCTGTTATTTAGCTTTTGTCCTTAAAACTTGGTTTCCGGTTGCATTGTTAAGACTTGTGCTGTAATTGGATTATTTTGAGCCTAGTTGAAGGGCTATTGAGCTAACCTTGCTTATGTGTGACTTTGGGGCTGATTTGAGGAAAATAATGAAGCCATAAATGGCTGGAAAATAGGTAAATACAAACGGCGTGCTGCCCAAATTTTCACTCGAGAGATAGTTGGATGTACTCGTGACTTGGGCGAAAGGTTTTAGGGTTGTTCATGTTTTTACGACCAATTGCTACCTTTTTACTCCAATGCTACATTGTTATCTCTTTGCCCTAGTAGTTAACTTGACTAGGCACACGACTTGTGGTCGAGGCTCATTTGTGCATTTCGTTTCCTGGGTTTATGGATGGGGGAAACCATAATTATTTTACCTTGGTTGTTGTTAGGGCGTGACGGTGATCAAAGCCATCCTTTGGGAGAAAACTTTTGAAGTTATATTTGCCTGAACTGGTGAGTGTACCACTCCCCTGATTTGTTGGTCAACTGGTTTATTTGTACTTGAAATCTGTGACTTGAATGACTATGAACTCTGTTTATTCTGAATGAGACGAGGGTGTACTTTATCACACTCGTTCTCTTGCCTATGTGATTGTTTACTATTTGAATTTGAATCTGTTATCTGTGTCTGTTCTGACATCGTTTGGAGGCTTGTATCCAACGACCCTTCTGTGACCTCTGAGCTCAAATCCTGTGGCTAGTTACTCGAGTCGAGCTGGCAAGGGCCTGATCGATTAGATAACAAACCATGGTAGTCTATTTCTGGGAAATCTTTGGGTATTGGTGTGACAGCCCCACCTTCCCCTAAGACGTACCAAAGGGGTTAGCGAACTGCCTGCCCAACTCTCGCCAGGACTACTAAAACGATTATACACAACCTAAAATGTTCCGAGATATGTTAGCGCGCTTAAACGATTTAACAACCACGAAACGAAAAAATGAAAATCGAAGCTGAAGGTGAATAGTGACTACCACGTCACAATCCGGCCGGATTCTCCTGCAAAATTTCCCGCCAAAATTTTTCTTCTTCGTTCAAATTTCGAATCTATCCGAAACCCAATCAAGAACAATTAAATTCATATAACCCTAGGGAAAGAACATTTCCAAGCCAAAATAACACATGAACATGATTATCACTTTTATATACACATGTTTGTACATTTACAAATCCAAAAGGGAAACGTTCGGTTCAAAATACATTTAAGGTTTTCCAACTACTGAGGAGCTATACAAAAGAATATCTATACTAGCTCAATTCATTCTTCAAAATATCATGGGTCCAAAAGATTGTTCCCTGTAAGGAAAACAAAATTAACGAAGTGAGCTTTTACCCAATGAGGTACCATCACTCAAGCATTCAAGGATCACATAACCATAATGATACTCAATTAAAAACTTTAGCCTAGGATACACTACAGAAATCTGAAGCCTAAGCTCTGATACCAACTGTGATAGCTCCACCTCCCCCTAAGGCGAACCAAAGGGTTCGGCGAACCGCCTGCCCAGCTCTCGCCAGGACTCACTCACTCACTACAGTCCTCAAATAAATTACAAAGTAAATCTCAAATATACATCAAATTCTCCATGAATTTACATATCACAAGCGTGGAACGTACACCTATACATTCGTTCAATTCAAAACATCCACACAAACTCCAAAAATTACACAAGATAAAACTAAATTCAAACTGTCAGGAGATATGTCCTCCAGTCACATGAATAAGTACTACAAGCACTTCCTTGGCCTCGAGCCCTGTGGGGGGGAAAAATATATTTTTTTAGGGTGAGCTACAAGCTCAGCGAGGGACCAGTAAAATCATTAAGCAAATAAGCGTCACAATAATGCATTTAGATGATATCATGAATCAATGATCAAATGTACGTATATTGCTCTTGTGAACCAGTGAAATCATTGTACTTAAACATCCAACGCTCAAATAGATCAATTAACAATCCAACAGTAATAGAGAGCCATTTGCTCCAGGTAAACAGTGGTGGAGACGTTGGTTCTAAGCACAAGATTTTCCAAGAACTCATTGGAGCCAAAATATTTCATGGCACACACACAAGCACGAATGATGGTGGCAAGTCCATTATTTCTTCTTTTCTTCCAGGAACGTTGCATTTACAAACACAAACAACCACACTTCTTTTCGCACCTGAATCGACGTCAGAAAAAGCTCTCCAGTAAGCAAAGACGAAATGATAATTTGGCAAAGGTTGGGTCATAAGGAACGACATCAGCTATCGTTCTAGCCATAAAGATCCAAATCTCCCTCTTGGTACAAAAGTTTGAACTACTCTCAGGTAAGAACTCAATTCATTGTTTAAAAATCCCGTGGGTCTATCCCAAATTTAAATTTCAGTCCGGGTCTATCCCGTGGGTCTATCCCAATTTTAAATTTCTGTCCGGGTCTATCCCGTGGGTCTATCCCAAATTTAAATTTCTGTCCGAGTCTATCCCGTGGGTCTATCCCATTTACATTTCTGTCTGGGTCTATCCCATTTAAATTTCTGTCCGGGTCTATCCCGTGGGTCTATCCCAAATTTAAATTTCTGTCCGGGTCTATCCCGTGGGTCTATCCCATTTTAATTTCTGTCCGGGTCTATCCCGTGGGTCTATCCCAAATTTAAATTTCTGTCCGGGTCTATCCCATGGGTCTATCCCAATTTTAAATTTTTGTCCGGGTCTATCCCAAATTTAAATTTCAGTCCGGGTCTATCCCGTGGGTCTATCCCATTTTAATTTCTGTCCGGGTCTATCCCATTTACTTTCTGTCCGGGTCTATCCCGTTCTATCCCATTTACATTTCTGTCTGGGGTCTATCCCATTTAAATTTCTGTCCGGGTCTATCCCGTGGGTCTATCCCATTTACATTTCTGTCTGGGTCTATCCCATTTACATTTCTGTCTGGGTCTATCCCAAATTTAAATTTCTGTTCGGGTCTATCCCGTGGGTCTATCCCAACTTTACATTTCTGTCCAGGTCTATCCCGTGGGTCTATCCCAATTTTAAATTCCTGTTCGGGTCTATCCCGTTTTAAATTTCATGTTCGGGTCTATCCCGTTTTAAATTTCCTGTTCGGGTCTATCCCGTTTTAAATTTCATGTTCGGGTCTATCCCGTTTTAAATTTCCAGTTTCGGGTCAGTTCCGATTTCAAAAGGGGTCAGTCCCCATTCCTAAAAGCGTCCATTGCTTGAGACGTTTTCACCGCCAAATAACACAGGTGAGTATTTGGTGTCTACTTCTTTGTCTCAAGTTTTTTCAAAACTCAGACAAAGAGGGGCAAACTGTAGACACCAAATTTTTGGTGTAATTTCGTTTACTGTTTATTTTTAGTTTTTTATTTGTCGTGTTAGTTTTATTCGATTTTTAGTTTTTAGTTTCTAGTTTTATTTTTATTTTTAAGTTTTTAGCATAGAGTTTCTTGGAAAAAAGGAAAAAATAGAAATTTTGTTTTATTCAGCTTTATTTATCTATTTTAGTCATTTCTGCTTAATTTATCTTTTATTTGGTTCATTTAGGAAAAAAGAGGAAAAGTGAAAAATGAGAAAAATGGAAAAAGGGAAAATGGAAAGTTGCATTTTGTTGCTTCTAGTTTATTTATTTTTTTTATCCAATGTTAATTAAGTTGCTTGTGTTATTATTATTATCATTATTATCAATTTTGTTTAATTAATTAATTAGTTGAGAAGTTAAAAAAAAGAAAAAAAAAAGATGTCGCATGCATGCTGCATTTTTTTGCAGCTTTGCAAGAGAGGACCGAGCGGCTCCTTTAGCTGCAATTTCAGGAAAGATGTGTAGGGGCTTAGGGTTATGATACCCCATATAAATAGAAAAGAAAAGGCAGCCGCAAAGGGGAGAGGATAGGATCGGAAAGAAAGAAAAACGGAGGAAGGAAAAACAACGGCTGAGAGCAGGGGGGTTTGGTGGTAACAATTGCTGAGAGGAGGCTGTGAAAGAGTGAGGAACCGAGACACAGAAGGGAGCCATTTTGAGAGATAGAAAATAGGGAGGTTCTGGAGGGTAACGGCGGAAACAAAAGTGGAGGAGAGCTTCGGCAGCTAACGGCAGGAGAAGGATAGAGAGAAAGGAGCAGCCGAAAAGGAGAGATTAAGAGTGACGGTTGCTGGAGGAAGAAAAACGGAGAAAAGCAAGGAAGAAGAGGGTCGGGGGGAGAGAAAAACAGAAAAAGGAAAGAAAACAAAAGGGAGAGCTAACGGAGGGAAAAGAAAAAGCAAGAGGGAACCGAGAAAGGTAAGCGGCGGCTGAACAAGAAGAAACGTTGCTGTGTTCCAGAAATTTCTTCACCAGAAATCTGTGGTGTTGAAGTCGGCGTCCTCACGCAATTTCTTCATTTCTGCTTTGTTCACGGAATCCCATAAGGTGCTAAAGGTAATCCCTTTACTTCATATCTTCAAACAAGCCCAGCAGGTTCGAGATTTATGTAGGTTTGGAATTGGTTTTTGACTCATTCTTGCCGTTTACTCTTGCCGTTTCTGTTTGTTTCTATTTGTCGTGTTCTTCCATTTCTGTTTGCCGCATGACCTTCAATGGTTTGTCTCCTGTATTTTTGTGTTGTGTTTGGGAGTTTTGATGGATTTGGATGACTAGTTTTTCTGATTTGGTTTGAAGGTCCGAGAGAATGAAATGGTTGCTTCATGGTCCGAGAATGAAATGTTTGGTGTTTTCCTTGCTGCATTTTGTTTTGGTTTCTTCACTGCTAAAACAGATATCTGGAAAACGTGTGTGCCTTTGCTGAATGAATGGTTGGGTTTAATGAAATGTTTTGGCACCTTAGCCTGCGCATTCACAATAAAAATCCAGAAACCAGCAATAGAAAAGCAAAATTTGAAACCTGCTGCATTTTTTCTTTACCGTGTTTCCTTGTCCTTAGTTACTAGTTGAGCATAAGCACCTGCAGTCTCATGTTCAATCTTGTGTTAAGGGGAGGAAATGAAAGGTTGGGTGTTTGAGTTTGAATGTTTAAACATCTGAAATGCTTGAGCTGTACAAAGAATTTCAGAAGTGTCGAACCAGTTTTGCATGTATCCAGAATTTTCTTGCTAAGTTTTTCTGGTTGTTTGAATGGTGGTGGCTATGACATCGTTTGTTTAATCTGAATCTATGATGTTGATTTGGAGGCATCTAATTAAAGTTATGCTCAAGAAATCTGGGTTAAAGGAAATGAAATGCAGCAGCAACATTGCCAAACGACATGGCTGGCAATTGACGCAAGTTCCAATCTTTCTTTGCTGCATTTGTATACCGTTGTTTGGACTGAATTTTCAGTGATAATTTGAAGTCTTGCATTAGTTTTTGGTTGTTGAATTGGTAGAGTCCGTTTGAGCGGCTTCATCATAGGCTTTCTTGTGGAATGGTGAAGCTTGTTTTTATTCCAAGAAGTTACAAGGCTGGTCTTGCTTTTCCGCTGCTGCACACATTTTCTATTTGATTTTTCATTTTTCTCTATTTGATCTGTAATGGTTTAGTCGTGATTAATCAAAGTGTTTAGTTGTGAAGTGATGATTAATGATGATCTTTGTTGGTTTTGTTTGAGAGCCCATGTGAAAATCAGCATTTCAAAGGCTTACAAGTTATAGAAAACTTTGCATGAATGTTGCAGAAAATTGTTTTCCAACGTATGCATGCATGAACTAATTCTTCAAAATTGCCTCTTAAACCCCCCAAGTCTCTCCTTGTTCCACTAGGGCCCAAGTAATTAAAAATTTTCATCAATTGGTCCTTGGTAATTTTAATTTGTGCAACTTCATTGCTCGTCGGTTTCAATTAACTACTATGCTTTGTTTAAATTGCACTTCATGCATGAATTTAAGAGCTTTATGATCATGTGAGCCCGTGTTCGCATGTTTTCTTTAATTTTTACAGATAAATTGGTACCTTGACCTTTTTATTGTTTTGAAGCTAATATCTCATTTACTCGATTTCCATTGCAAGGGAGGTAACTTCTATATTCTTGAGTTTATTTTTCCTACGTGCTCCTACGTGTTATGTGAATATGCATGCCTATTTCGCTTTCCTTGCCTTTACTTAATTCCTTGCATTTGTTTCATTTACTTTTACTTTTATTTAAGCATTTCATTATGGGGTATGTGTACACCTCTTGGCTTGTAATAGATAGGGCTTGGAGGAGCATTCGATGAAGACCTGTTGAAGACATGTGCCTAGCTAGCAAATGTAATAGTTAGGGCTTTAATTGCTTTATGTGTCTTGCATGTTTAGTCACTATGTGTTAATTTGCTTTATTAGGCTCTTGCATCTAGTCGAGCATGCTAAGTGTTATGTGCTACGTGTTTATAAGTGTTGGACATGTCTACTCGCTTTCCATAGCTATGAATGAATGTGATGGATGAATGTACGTTTCCACTAGTCCAACGCTAGTAGGAATCCATAGAAAGGGCTGGTCCAACGCTAGACCCAATAGGATTTTTCCTTTGTTTTTTCATTAATGCATTATCTGCCTGTTCACTACATATCATGCATTTTTCCTTAGTTTTATCATCTGGCATGCTCCTCGATTCCCCTTTCCCCTCACTTTAGGTCTTGCATCTCATGCTAGTTAGGGTACATTTGCCTGAAGAGTCCCCTTCTGATAAGGGAAACGAGCGAGTGTGGCTACTCGATAGCCTTAGCACGCTAGTTCCCCCTTCTAATCAAAGGGAAAATTAAGTCACAAAGTTAGGACTCCCCGTTCCCATCTTGATGCATTCCTATAGGGTTCATGCATTCTATTCATTCACTATCACATACACTTACTTTATATTCTAACCCTTTTTCCACATTCTCACTTCACACTACTTTTGGACGTTTTCACTTAACTACTCACACTTTACACTTTTATTTGCACACGTGCACCTTTATATCCCTTCACTTGCACATGAACACTTTTTATCTTCATTTGCACACCTCCACTTACATCCTATTATTTTTATCATTTTTCTCATTTCACACAAACTCACATTTTCACATGGCATGCATTCCACTCATTTGTACGTCATTTAGATTTATGTGTGACCTCTCCAAAGGATCATTACTGGGCTTCACAATTAATGTGATTGGCACCACTCAACCTTTGAAGAGAAATTTTCCCCATGTCCCCTAGGTCTAGGTTTTTGCATTCACGTAGTCATATCCAACATGCGATACATACCTTGGGTAGAAAAATTAGGAGAAAATGGTTTAAGTCACGCAACTAGCCTTGGCTAGGTCGAAGGGGTGCCTTGGATTTTTTTCCTTGCCTTCCCCTTCGTCAAATGTGACCCCCGATCCCTCTTTTGGTTACGTAGACCCAAAAGTTCTCTAAAAGGGTTTATTTACTTTTTTCATTCAAAAACAAAAATCATTTTTGGGTGACTTGGTACACCCTAACTCTATACCAAGTGGCGACTCCATTTTTCAAAAAACCCTTTTTGAACTTTATATGGCCAAACCGTCGCTTTATCAAGTCCCATGGCCTTTATTTTCATTTTGCACACGTTCACACCACACAACACATCACAACACACAATCAAAAAGTGGGGCGCGACAGCAAGAAATAGTTTGAAAAGTAACTTTGCAAATAGTTGTGGAATCATCACCAACCATAGCTCATGAATCTCATCCATCATAACTCATGGCCTTGCTCAAGTCCAAACCCTAGATCACAAATATCATGTCAAACAAAAGGAATTCTAAAAGCATCAAGTTCCTATCACTTTTTGGCATTTTAAGCACAATTGAAGCTACACTTATCCGATTGAAACGAATATTATGGCGTTACGAAGCTAAGACATATACCAACATTTCTTATGAAGACCTCTAAAGCCAAATCATACATATTCATGGTCAAAAACTGGGATCTTAGAGAAAAATGGAAACTGTCCGTGAAACAGGGCTTAAAGGCAGTCAAGGGTATTTTGGACATTTCACAAGCTACAGTATTTCAATCGATCTGAAATTTTGTAGGTAGGTAGCTAACTCAAATCTCTACAACTTTCATGTTTTGTCCAAAAGTTGGTTCGATCTAAAACATGGAGAAATGTGTAGTCCAAGTTGAGGCCAGAAACAAGGTAAAACTGAAATTACATTCTAAACTAACCTTTTTATAGAACTACAATTACACATATGAATGATAAGATATACCTTATCTCTAAGTAGGCCACAATACCCCTTCAATTTGAGCCAATTGATAGCTCCAAAACCAATCATATTTAAGCCCCAAATTCGAAACCCTAGAACTGAAATTGATGCACAAAAGCTGGAATCTCTTTAGGCAAAATATACTAGCCTATCAACCTTCAATATTTCTCATAATAAAACTATCAAAACATGGACAATCCTCAAAACATCACATGAGAACAGAAATTTCATCGTAAAACTGAAAATTCACATATCACCACTTCAATCCAAGAAATACTGAATAAAACTACCAAAGTGGCAACCACAAGCCACTAATTTCTAACTATTAGAAGCAAAGAGAGATGTTCTTAGCAAAATACCTTAGAACCTCAAAGAAAATGGTAGCTTAGTCTTTCCTCCTCCAAAATCATTCCACCACAGCCTTTATTCCTCCTTAGTGTACACTTGTCCAGAGTAGTTTGTGATTTCACCAGTTAAAACTCAAGATTTGAGCAAAGATTGAAAACTAGAAAAAATGAAGAAGTCTCTCTTGTTTTCTCTCTTCAAAACAGCCGGCCAAACCAAGGAAGGAAAATGAGGGAAAATATCAGCCAAAACAAGATAAGAACGTTGGAAAACAGCCGGTCAAACCTGGCTGCGGAGGTGCCACGTCACAATCCAGCCAAGATCTGGCCGGATTCAAGGCAGTGGCGAAATCAATTTTTTTCAAAACCCCAAGCCAATCTGGCCAGGTATCCGGACAAGAACTGGCTGGATTTCCGGCCGGATTCTCCAAAAAACAAAGTGAACTAGAAATTTTTTCTTTTCTTCTTCTTTCGGGAGTCACACTTCCAATGAGGTTGAGCTCAGAGTTAACAGTAAAGGTCATTGGATACACATCCAAACGACATCAGTTCAAGTATAATCAAGAGAATTCCAAGCGATACAGTAAATGGTCTAATAAGCCATAGAGTACGAGAGTGATAAAGTACACCCTCGTCTCATCAAACATAAACAGTAATCACAAGCATTCCAGTCACAGATTTCAAGTGCAATAAAGCCATGAAATAACAATCATGTGAGTAGTACACTCACCAATTCAAACAAATAAATTTCACAAGTTTCCGCCCGACGTATGCCTTGGATCACCGGCTCACCCTATAACAATCAAGAGAACACAATGAGACCCGAACACGAGTCATACCTAATCAATAAACTACTAATGCAAGGCCAAGTAGAACTTGGAAGTGAAAATAAGAAACACTTGGTGCCAAAGGTTTAGACAACCCCCAAAGTCACTCATTTCCACTCAAAGCAAGCCAAAACCAAGAAATCACATAGACTTAAAAATTTGGACAGCATTTTCCCTAAAATTTCAGATTTTCCATCCTACAAACAACCATTTAAATTCATCCAACACAACCACAAGTACAACTACAATTCATAAGCTATTCAACACATCTTATTAGGGTTACAATACCCTTCAATCTTAGCCAATCAAGAGTTCCACAACAAACCCTAGAAAAGCCCCAAATTTTGAAACCCTAAAACTGAAATTTTCCGCAACAACTACAATTAACACACAAAAGCTCCACTTTAGACCATATCAAGCCATCATTCCATGGCCAACCAACAATTATCAAATAAAATCAGAAAAATCACTAATAAATCAGAAATTTATCAAACTCTACTTAAAATCATGAAATCTTCCACAAAATAGCATATTTAGCCAATAAAACCACTAATCTACCCTTATTAAGAACAAAGAGGAAATTTCTTAGCAACTCACCTTATAAACTCAAGAAAGATAGAAACTTAGAACCTCCTCTTCTAAAACCACTCCACCACCTTCTTTAATCCTACCTAGCAAAGGAATTTTACGGAGTAATTTAAAGTTCTAGTGGTTGGATCACAAGATATGAACAAGAATGGAAGGAACAAGTTGAAGGTTTTCTTTCTTTTTCTCTCTATGAAGCTCGGCCAAGAAGGAACTAGAATGAAGATGATTTTGGTCAAAATTAATGTTTTAGTAAAGGTAAAGAAAGATGGTCAAAGTCCAACATCCAACCATGTCGCGACACCTAGCACCATTTTAAGTTCAAACCTATCCTCTTGTCTCTTCAAGGTTAATCCATCTAGGTAACCTCTAATTATCTCCTAACACCTAGTAATTTAATCCCTTTAGGCAAAACTTAACCTAATTGGCCAAATTTATCGCACTTAACGCACTAGCGGGTCCCACGTCCAATATATACTACTATTGTCTCATGAACTATCTTATACTAAGAAAATAATTTAAAAACTATTTTTACTCATAAAAATTATCTAAAAATTTTTCAAAATAAATAAAATATAGAAAATGTGTGCAAATAAATAAAATAATGCCTAGAAAATAAGAAAATTTTTGGGTTCTCACAATTGGAGACTCTGGATTTCCGGTATACCCGAGTATTACCACCTCTGTTCTGTGTGTGGTGTTCGGGCCCGACAAGGGGTTTGTTCGGTGGACGGAATTCGATGTCATGTGGGGTCGACGGTCATGTTTGTTTCTTCGAACGTTGACGGAGCGTCAACGAGTTGGGATCAAGTACTGCAATGGGAATTTTGGCTCCTGAGAGCCACCTATATCCTTTCCATTTGAGGTGTTTGTTCATTTCTTTATATGTTGTGTATATGTGCCTTAAAAGTGAAATGCCATGTTTCTTGACTACTTGTACTTGTGGAACCTCATTGAGCGTAAGCTCACCCCGTTCCCGTTATCTTTGTTTTCCTTATAGGGTTTAATATTTTGAGAGTTATGATTTTTGAAGAAAGAGTCGAGCTAGTGTAGACATTCTTTTGATCATACTCATCTGTAACCGAAACCCTAATTGTCTTTTGTATACGTATGGTTACTATGGCTTGTATTTCAAGTTAACTTGTCGAAGACTCTGATGTATATATGTATATAAGTGTGTAATCAAGTGTTTCAAGCATATTCGTTTGAGATTGTACGTTTCTATGGTTATGTGAACTTTCTTGTATCCATTGGGGAAATCGAGCAAGGGCGAACCTTGAACGAGGAAGAAAAAAATTTGGTCGGATTTTGACGTGGCCGCGGTCCTTTGTGCTTTCCGATGATTTGTTTTCCCGAAGTTCTTTGGACCGTTTGGTAAGGTTTACGAATGATTTGATCCGTAGTCCTGGCGAGAGTTGGGCAGGCGGTCCGTCGACCCTTTGGTTCGCCTTAGGAGGAGGTGGGGCCGTCACAGTATTAAGGTAACTATGTCAAGAAGCTCTCTTTTCTTTTAATACTCGCATAAGAATGGTTTTAGGGTTTGATTTTGGTAGTTTTCATGAGAAATTTCATGGTTTGAGTAGTGATTCAAAAATTTCAGATTTGATAGTGAAATTTCAGCTTTTAAATGATGCTTGACCTTGGCCATGATTTGGTAGTTTTGCCATGTGAATTTTCTAGCTTTTATAAGTTATTATGGCTTACTTATGGAAAATTTCAGCTCGTAGTTGAAATTTTCAGCCTAGGGTTACAAATTTCAGCTTTGTTGTGGTTGATTTTTGAGCTAGAAATTGGCTATTTTTGGATGCTTTTGTGGCCTTAAACAAGAGTACTTATAGCCTATAAATTGTGGTTGGGATTGAGGTTAGACTGAGATGAAAATATGTGTTGAGTTTGGATGGAAAAGTAAAGAAAACAAGGGGAAGTGCTGTTGAAATTTTTACTACTAAGAGGGGTGATTTTGGGTTGGTTTGGACGTAGGTTACATGTGATTTCTGTGAGGACCTGAAAATTTTCTTATTTTTATCGAATATCATTGGTTTATTTAAATATTTATTTACCCGTTTGTTTCAAATATTTTATTTTAACCTTTTTAGACCCAATTACATGGAACTATAACTTGCAAATATTTTTAAAATGTTCCGTTAATAAATTTAATTTTCGGAAGCTCGTTTAGTGAGATTTAGTGAATATGTGTTTGGAGGCAATAACTGATTTGAGAGTACAGTGACCTTGGAGATTGAAGACTCATACATTAGTCTTAAAATAGTTATTTTTATGTTTAAGTACTCAAGTATTAGTTAGTGATGCTATCGTTATAAGAATTTCTTAGAAATTTCACTTTATCGCGCATAAATCGGAAGTACGCGTTTTCGCACGCGCGATAAATTGAGGGACTTTAGACTTTATTGGACTATTAAGGGTGAATAATAATAGTATGAATGGAAGTGCATTGGAGGTTTAGCGCACAAGCGAAACAAACCCGAGAGGAATCGAGCACGAAACACCCGCGTACGCGCACTATTCCTAGTTGACTTTTGGAGCACTTTTGACCACACACTTTAAGCTTCTCAAGGAAGCTTCATTATCAGCAAAACACTCCCTCTTTTTCTCTCATAACAGCCGTGCATCACCATAGGAGGAAGAGACCAAAGCTCTTCATCATCTTGCACCATCTCTTGCCCAAATCACCTCAAATTCACACCACACTTTGCAAATAACTTGGAGATCATCTTGAGCTAGGTAGGGAGCTTCATCTCACGGTTTTCTTGGGCTTCAAAGGATCAAAAATTTCTGGTTTTATCATCTAAAGAGCTAACCAACGATCAAACCCTTGAATCTTAATTTATGTAATTTGATTTGCACTTGTAAGCTTATAGATGCATGTGGGTAGCTCTATATTGTTGGAAATCTTGTGAGTGGGCTCTATGAAATCCCACAATGGACTTGATAAACTGATGTGATGATGTTGGGTATTGTTTATGTTGAATTAGTGCTTAAACAAGTGATTATAAGTTAAATGGTGAAAGGAAAACTCAAAGGAAACAAAAGGGAGAAAAGTTCCGGTTCTGCCCCTGCCTTTGCCGCACCTTTTGGTGCAAATTTTTGTGGTCCAATTGACTTGATTCTGATGTAGATATGTTGTATAGGTTGTGTGGAAAGTTTCCACGAAAAATCACTTGATTTGGTTGGCCAAAAGTTGAGATTTTGAAATTTCCTTTAAAACTGGAAAACGTGTCCTGAGCTGCTCTGGCAGTGATTTTGTATCGACTATAACTCTTTGCTCCGATGTCAAAATTTAGTGCCGTTTGTGGCATTAGAAACTAGACATTTCTACTTTTCCAATGGTGTAAAATACATCCCCTGATTCCACTTGAGTGAACCGTACCAACCTTTCAAATTCACCTGTCCTGTTTCTCTGCTGTGTTGAGAAATCTGTTATGAACTGCAACTTGTTGCTCGATTATGAGCTAGTTGTGGACAGAATCTTATAATGATTTCTTCTGAGAAATTTTAGCCTTATGGATTTAGTTTCCAATTCCACCAATGATGCTCAATTCCAAGTTGAATTGAGTGAGTTATGGCCGAATTACGAAACTGCTTTAGTGATTGAAAACCCTCTTTTTGGCTAGTTGTATGACTCTTTTTGAATTGGGACTTGTGATCTTGAAATTCTTGGTGTTAATCACCTACCAAAAACATTTTGGATGTTTCTTAGACATTGTTTCATAAATGGACCATGTTTGAGAAGATTTCATTGGCTAAATGTTTTAGAAAAGGAAAATTGAAGTACAAGGCAGATTTGCCTTGGAAATTCTTGGAAATTTAATGATTTTGTTAACCAACTTGCCGTACGAATTTTTGTATGATATTTAGCAGAGGAATATCCCTTATATGGTAGTGTAATACTACCAAATTTGGTGCCATTCCGAGTCCATTTCGATGCTCAACCAAAGCCCAAAGTTCATGATTTAAATCTGGAAAATCCTTGTTTAGTGAGGAAATTTTAGTAACTTTGAGCCGCTATATTTTGGTGCTCAAAACTCCGATTCTTGTTCCGCTTTTTGTGTTTTAAACTTTGACTGTAACTTTAATTGAGTTCCAAATTTTAGATACTAGTCCGCATTGTGTGAATTTTACCGAATTTCCAAACTTTGCCAAAAAATAACCCAAAACTGTCTTGGTATTCCAAAAACAACATCTTGAACCCAAAATTTGAATGTCATCCATTTGGAATCATGGAAAAGTGTCTTCTAGGAACTTTTAGTACTTTGGAAGTAGTTTCCAACGGTATCAAGTTTTTCAAATTTGGAGTTACAAAAAGTGAGATACGATTTTCCAAAAATTGCTGGTCAAATCTGAAATTTTCCAAACTTAAAGGAAATTGAGGTTTTCGAACTCTCCATTTTCCTTCGATATCGTTTGACCATTTTACACTTGATTTCAAAGATGAAAATCAGATTTCCTTGTATTATTTAAAACCCCACTTTTGAGTCTCGATAAACGAGTAATTAAGGCTCATTTCCATGACATCTTCTTAGATTGTACATGAGTGCAATCTTCCTCGATAATTAGGGATTTTAAGCGATAGTGGGTAATAGTTCATTATTAATTGCTCAGGTACTCAAGAGGACCTTCAAGAGGATCTCACGGAAGACGCCTAAACAATCGCTTGTGCTTACTTCTTGAATTACTTGGTGAGTGCCAAGTGTATGTAAGCTTGATATGTGCTTAATTGTTATTAGTGATTGGAGATTTTGAAAATATTGAGTCGAGTGTGTACCTTACCACACTCGGTCTCATTTGAATGAATCATGAATGACTTGATTGAAATGAAATGAATGAATCGTGAATAACTTGATTGAAATGAAATGAATGATTGAATGTATTGAATGATTGAATGAAATGATTAATTATGCTATGGCTGCATAAGTCGATTGGAGCGATGCCTCATCGACCACTGAACGATTGTAAGTACCACACCGATTTGGTGGGAGGTACCTCTCGAGTCGTCTCAGAACCATTAAGCATTCTAAGTCGATTGGAGCGGTGTCTCATCGACCTCTGAGCGATAGCAAGTACCACACCGATTCGGGTGGGAGGTACCTCTCGAGTTGTCTCAATACCCTAAACCTCTAAAGGATAGCAAGTACCACACCGATTTGGTAGGAGGTACCTCTCGAATCGTTTCAGACCTATAAACTGAGCGATAGTAAGTACCATACCGATTTGGGTGGGAGGTGCCTCTCGAGTCATCTCAGAAACATAAATGGAATATGTAAAATGCTATGAATTTAATTATCTACCGGGGTGATGGGGTGTCGTCACGAGAAAGTATTGAATTGAACTTGGGCAAAGTAAGCAAAGATTTAGCTCCTGAGAGCTCCTACATCCTACTCAAGGGGGTTTATTATAAATTGTGAATTTCTTGAATGTTATAGTTTTCACTATTGTGTAAGTGCTATTGCTATTGAATTACTTGTCTTGCATGTTTTCTTGGCCTCACGAGCATCCGCTCACCCCGTTAGATTTGTTTTCCTTAACAGGAGCTGAAATGGGAGGAATTCTGGAGAAACTTACTTGATGCTTCATTTGATTAGAATTGCGAATGCATTTGTTTAGAATTTGATTTTGGAAGCTGTATATTTTGGGAATGTAAAGTAATTGGGTAGATTATGATGTAAGACATGAACGTTTATTAAGGAATCGACCTTCTTTTATCTCTTCGACTTTTAGTATCGATTGGTTATTATTGAGTTTAAATTGAATTAGTACTGAGTCCTGGTGAGAGTTGGGTAGGCGTTCCGCTGATACCCTTGGGTTCGCCCTTGGGAGAAGTGAGGGCGTCACAATTTCTTTAGTGCACTTTGATGGTAGTGTATAAGCTGAATCTTGACAAAACATGTGTAAAATAGAGGGAAAAGTGACGGTGTCTTCTAGCATGCTTTCTAGTTGCATTTCTTTCACTTTAGGCTCGAGGTTGGTTGTCTTTTTAACTATTTGTTGCTGGAAATTCCAGCCATGAATTGGAATGAGGAACCCCTTGGTTACTCATGTCCCTTGGGTCCAAATGTTCTCTTTTTACTCCAAAACCACATTTGCATCTTTGCACTAGTAGTTACTTGGATTTTCTTTGGTTCACCTAAGCTTTGAATAGTTGAACCACAATACTTTATCTTGGTTGTTCTTAGGGTTTGTTGGTGATCAAGGGCATAACCCGGAGGCGAACTTTTGATGCTATTTTGCTTAAACTGGTGAGTGAGTGTCAAGTGCATGTTTCTTGATATCTTGATTTGGATGATACCACGTGTTATGTGTTGAATATTGAACCTGATAAGGTGAGGGTGTACTTTATTACACTCGTCCTCCTTTTCTTGAATGATCTTGTACTTGCTTGAACTTGATTGACCTGTACTTGTGCTTGACTTGTAAGTGTTGAGCGACAGCATGTACCACACTCAATTCGAGTGGGAGGTGCCTCTCATCCCGTCTCAGTACCTCTACCTTGATTAAGTCGATTGGAGAGTTATCTCATTGACCATACTTGTTCTTGCCTGGGTATACTCGAGTACTATCACCACTGTTTCTATTTGGTGTTCGGCCTCGGTAAGGGGTATGTTTGGTGGATGAAAATTTGGTGTAAAGTGGAGATCTACGGTAATTGTTTTTACTTTTTTAAAACGTTGACGGAGTGTCAACGGGTTTGGATCAAGCTACCGCAACGGGGAAATTGGCTCTTGAGAGCTATTTGTATCCTTTTACTTGAATGCTCTAAATGAGTTGTGGTGTTTGCTTATTTCATTATTTGATGCTTATATTTGATCGATTAAAAGTTTAGTTATGTGACTTGTGACTGCGTGATCATTTGGCACCTCATTGGGCGAAAGCTCACCCTGTTACCATTTGTTTTCCTTACAGGGGGCAAAGTTTTGAGAGCGTGATTTTGGGGAAAGAGTTGAACTAGTTTTAGTTTTATTTTGTTTAGGCTCCTTTGTATTAGTAGTCCTGGCGTGTGAGAGCCCGAAATTTTCTTATTTTCTTGGCATTTATTTTAGTCTTTTGCGTATAATTTCCGTATTTTCTTTCTTATATGAAAATTCTAGGAATTTTTATGAGGACATATGATTTTTACATTTTTTTCCCATATAGGTTATTTTCTGTGTTAATAGTGGTGTACAGTGGATGTGGGACCCACTAGTGCGATAAGTGCGGTAAATGTGATTACTGTGGAGGATTTTGGATATATGGGGATTATATTATATGGTATTATGAACTAATTAGAGGTCAGCCAGTTTAATTAGGTATTGCAAGACAAGGAAGTGATAAGCACCAAAGGTGCTAGGTGTCATGCCATGAATGGAAGTTGGACTTTTGACCATTTTCTTTACCTTTCCTAATAATCAATTTTGACTCTTCCCCTTTGGCCATGCACCTTGAAGACAAAGAAGAGAGAAACCTTCTTCAATTTTTTTTCCTTTCTTACTTGAATCTTGGAATCCAACCATTAATCTCCTAAATTTCTCCACACAAGTGAGTTGTTAAGTGAAGTTAAGGCCTTTGGTGGAGCCATTTGTGAAGAAAAACTACTAGTTATCTTGTTCTTGGAGTTGCTAAGGTGATTTGATAAAATATTGTCCCTTTCGTGGTTATAATGATCAATGAAGAGATTCTAGTGGTGAAGCATGTCATTTTATGGATTAAATCACGAATTATGGTTGAGTTGTCCAAAATTTCTATTTATTGAGGATTTTTCTGTTTTATATTGTATACCATACCTAGCCATGTATTGCTGGTTATATATGAAGTAAATTGGAGCCTCTATAAGCTTATTGTGGGTTATTGTGAAAATTTCCAGATTTTAGAGGGATTTTCGGTTTTAGGGTTTCCAAATGACCCTGTTCTTCCTGGTTCTGTTCGGCTAGGTTAGAGACCGAATTAGCCTTAGTTTAAAACATGAAAGTTGTAGAAAATAAAGTTTTATAGTTTCCTACAAAATATTATCCCAATCGGAGCAACGTAGCCTATGAAAAGACCAAAATACCCCTGCTGCCCTGTTTCTGTCCGAACTTGATAATCAGCTTCTGTAATTGGCTAGTTTGACCAGGAATACTACTGATTTAGTTGTCGATATCTTCGTAAGAATTATACCCTAGTATCTTAGATTTCAGATGGCTTTGGAATCACTTGAATTGGAGTCGTATATGCTGAGATATGATTGAATGAATCAGGACTCCTCGTTGAATTTCACAGTAAACTGCGAACTAGAAAATCTGGGGTTGTTTTGGTAAATTTGACCTAGATACATTACAAACTGGACTGAGTGGCCTTCTTCAACATTGTAGCCCTTTCTCTTAGCTTCGAAACGTTGCAACTTTCACCCCAAACCGATAAGTGTAGCTCCAGTTGTGACCGTTCCACTAAGTAACTTCAAAACTGTCTTTTGCTTTTCAACTTAAACTTCATTTCCGCACATGTCCCTAGCTTGGTTATGCACTTATACATTCTATTGGGCCTTATTTTTGGTAGTGTATGGATTTACTTTGACTCGTATTCGAGCCTTAATTGGGATATTCTTGTTGTATAGGTCGTGCCCGTGATCCGATGCCTACGTCTGAAACTAACTTGTGAATTTGCTTACTTATCTTGGTGAGTGTACCATTATATGGTCTAATGCTTAAATGATTGTGTATACTTGTTATGTGAACTTGAATGGCTTGAATGAGACGAGAGTGTACTTTATCGCTCTCGATCTCTTATCTGTATTACTGTTACTGTCAAATGTGAAATTGTCTACATGTGTGATTTGACATGGCTGAGGGCTTTGCCCGACAACTTAACTGTGCTATCTGAGCTCATACCCCATTGGTCTTTAATCGAATCGAGCCGGCAAGGGCTTGGGCGAATCGATAAAGGACCTTGGGTTCACTGCAGTCGAGTGGAGTGTTAACTTCTCGACCTTATGGTATACTCGAGTATTCCCCTCTCTGTTACTATGACGTGTTCGGGCCCGGTAAGGGGGTGATCGGTGGAAGGGATACGGAGTAAAGTGGGGATCTACGGGATGTTCTTCTCTTCAAAGGTTGACGGAGTGTCAACGGGTTAGAGATCAAGTGCGGCAAGTGGAAAGTGGCTCTTGAGAGCCAATTGTATCCTTTTATTGACTTGTTTTGTTTATGAGCTTTGGAATCATTATGTGATAAAAGGTGTTTACTGGTGTGTCTTGTTGGTACCTCACGAGTTTAAGCTCACCCTCGTTACTTTGTTTTCCTTATAGGGATATGAATAACTGTTAGGGGACTATATTGTTTTGAAGCACGAGTTGAGCTAGTTTTCATATAGTTTGAATATATTCTTTTGTAAAGCTCCTCGATGGTTGGAAAAACCCTAAATGTACTTTGATCTAAATATCTTCCTTTTGATTTGTAAATTACAAACGTATGTGTATAACACTGTTAAACCCGGTTCATGTATCCTATTTGGTTTGGGAATGTTTCTCTGAGGTGTATGGTGACATCTACATTTGATTGGATTCTGGTTGGATAGTGACATGGCGGTCACTTTTCATTTGCGATTTTCGTTTCCCATTTTGTGGGTTTTAAATCGCTTGAGCGCGCTAATATTTTTTGAAACATTTTAGATTATATACGATCGTCTTAGTAGTCCTGGCGAGAGCTGGGAAGGCAGTCCGCTAACCCCTTTGGTACGCCCTAGGGGAAGGTGGGGCTGTCACAGTTGGTATCAGAGCCTAGGTTAGAAGTGACCTAGGCAAGTTTAAAATTTTGTTTCTCAGGACCTGTGAGGGAAGTGTTAAGGTACTGTTAGGTGCGATTATGCTTACGTTGTCTAAGATAAAAACCCTTTTGTTATCTTTATGGGTTATGGCCGGTACGAGTAGACAAGGTAGAGGTGAGCCATCTCAGAGGCGGCCACGAGTTATTGATTACCAGGAGAGGCTGAGAGGTCCGATCCGGCTTTGTACACTGCCAGTCGGACCCGCTGCTGCAAGGCATTGCCAGTATTACTCTTATGCTGACCATGTGGTCTTGGCGGTGCTAGACGAGCGGAGGAGACTTAAGAGTGCCGCCGCAAAGGATCACACTGAGGCGCTTAGACTGAGGGGTGTCCTAAGGATGCAGGGTGACCGGATTGGAGAGCTCCAAGGAGACATAGTTATGGAGCAGGAGCGATCGAATGTTCTGAGGGAACAGTTGCAGGTGGTGAACACCCGCCTTACTAATGTCGTCCGGGAGGTTAGAGACCGTTCCGGAGGCATTATTAACGAGTGCGAGGCGCTAATCCAAGATGTGATTGGTGCCAATGCGCAAGTAGTGGCTCCTGGTAGTAGTACACCTGGCGAAGGGAGCACCCCTAGTTCTAGCCAGGGGGGAGAGTCTGTGGCCTCCGTAGGGAGCTAGGCTAGAGGTCTTTTGAACCACTTTTGATCCCACGAAGGGAATAGTTAGGAAAAGCGCTTAGTTAGTTGTTTTGGCCTAACTTTGTATATAATCTTTTGGAGGACCCCTTTTGTTGCATGGAATTTCTTTTGTGTATGAATGTTCTATGTGTATATATGTCTTGTGTGTTATTTTGATTATTTGCCGATGTTTATAAGTTTATGCCCGTATGGTTCTTTAATTGTTATCACGTGTCTCAACCTTAGAGTGACTTGAACCATGGAGGACACTCGTAGTGGACGAGGCCGTGGACGTGGAAATAGGCAACCTTCTGATAGAGGCACTGCAGAAACCTCGACTGGACCAAACCCTGAACCTAGTATAGATCCAAATGTCCAGATAGCTGCTGCTATGTAGTAAATGACCGACTTGCTGGCCCATGTGGTGCAACAACAGAGCCACAACCCTAACCCACCTGTCGGGAATCCCGAAAACCATGGGAATCACGTAGAAAGTGAGGATCGAGCTCTTGAAAGGTTCCAAAAGTTCTCCCCACCAAAGTTTCTTGGAGGACCCAATCCCGATGTGGCTGAAAGATGGTTGGAGAAGATGGTGGACATCTTTGCGGCCTTACATTACTCCGAAGAGAGGCAGGTTACTTTTGCGGTCTTCCAATTAGAAGGGGCCGCTCGCTCTTAGTGGAATGTTATTCGAACCAAGTGGGAGAGAGAGCAGACACCCAGAACGTGGGTGAACTTTGTAAGAGAATTTAACGCCAAGTACTTTCCGCCCTTGATCCAAGAAAAGAAGGAGGACGAGTTCATCCGACTTCGCCAGGGCACCCAATCCGTGGCTGAATACGAAAGCCAGTTTACCCGATTAGCCAAGTTTTCCCCTGAACTTATTATGACTAAACAAAGAAGGGTACGACGTTTCATTCAGGGGCTAAATGTGAAAATCCAAAAGGATTTAGCCGTGACCCAGATTAACACTTTCAGTGATGTGGTGGATAAGGCTTTGCGAGCCGAGAACGCAAGGCTTCAAGTTCGGAATTTTCAAGTGCGGAAACGTGGGTTTTCTGGAGGTAGTTCTATGTAGGGCGATAAGAGTACCCCTCCCAAATTTGGCCGTGGAGCTGGAGGAGGACGAGTTTCGGGTACGGCAAGAGGGACTCCGCCAAGAGGTGGCCAGATGGGACGAGGCCAACAGAGGAGTGCCTCACAACGAAGCTCCGTCACTGTTTCTCGTGGTTCGTGTGGGTTCTGTGGGAAGCCGAACCACATGGAGGATAACTGCTGGAGAAAGGAGAAGAAGTGCTTACGCTGTGGGAGCACGGAGCACCAGATAGCCAGCTGTCCAGTTCAACCCCGAGAGGCGAGAAGGATCACACAATCTTCTAAGGCGACTTCAGCGCAATCAAAGGTGGAAGTGACGAAATCGAAGGTGCCTGCCCTAGTGGACTCTATCGAGCAACGTCCTGTCCCTGAATCGGCGGAGGTGGTGGAAGGTACGACTCCTGTCTTCCACCGTCTAGCTAGGATTTTGATAGACCCCGATGCCACCCATTCCTTTGTTAACCCTGCATTTATGTGTGGAATTAATATAACCCTTGTAAACCTGCCCTACGAACTGGAAGTAAGTACGCCTACGGGGGACCAGTGTTTGGTTACTAGCAAAATGTATGTAAACTGTGAAATCTGGGTAAGAGAGAGGAAGTTACTGGGGAATTTGATAAGTTTGGCTATTAAGGGGTACGATGTGATTCTAGGCATGGACTGGTTAGCTAGGTATGATGCCCAACTTGACTGTAAAAAGAAAATAGTGGAATTTCATATTCCAGGGGAGGCGACCATAAAGTTAGATGCGAGGGGCAGTTTAGCCTCGTCTGCAATGGTTTCGGGTATTCGGGCTAGGAAACTTTTGAGTAGAGGAGCACGAGGGTTCTTAGCCTTTCTCATCAATGTGAGAACCCGTAATTTTTTTCCCATTTTCTCGGTTTTATTCGGGTTACTGGCATGTTTTCTGCATTTTCTTTATTCAAAAAGTTTCTAGACAATTTTATGAGTAAATATAGTTTTTAGGTGAGTTTTCTAGTATCGGGTAGGTTTTGAGAAATTAAGAGTATATATCGGACGTGGGACCCGCTAGGCGAAAAGTTCGGAAAAATTCGGCCAACTAGGTTAAGTTTCGGATACTGGATTTAAATTATCAGGTGCTAAGAGATAATTAGAGGTTACCCAAGTGGATTGGTGTGAGAGGAAACAAAGTGATAGAGATGCATTTAAAGAAGTGACAAGTGTCACTTGGAGATTGGGTTTACCTTTTGACTACTATTTCTTGTTTTACCATTTGACTAAATAAACCAAAAATTACCAAAAATCATCTTTATTCTTAGCTATTGTGGCCGGCTCTCTCTCTCTAAGCAAAAGAAAGAAAACCTCTCCAAATTCTTGATTCACTCTTGCTCAAATCCAACAACTCAACTATTTAATCTTGCTTTTGTTCCATAGAAAACCTTAAGTGACTGATTGTTAGGTGTTTAGTGGAGTTGTTTGGAAAGCCAAGGTGATTAGTTGCTCTCTCTCTTGTATTACTAAGGTGAGTAGTGAAGGACCCCTCTCCTCCATCTAATGATGTTTAATTCATGATTTGTGGTAGTTAAGATGTAATTTTATGGATTATATCTTGATTTTGGTTCAATTGGTAAAATTTTATAATTATTGGTGATTTTTCTGCTTTCGTATGATTATTATTATGGGGTCATGGATGATTGGAAATGATATTTAAGGAAGCTAGAAGGTGGAAAAAGTGGTTAATTGCAGGAAATTTCTGTTTTGGAAGAAATTTGGAAAGTTAGGGTTTCATGTTCTTACATTCTGCTTGGCACTATAGCTCATAGTTAGAGCCCGAATTGGCCTTGTGTTAAAACATTAAAGTTGTAGGGAATGATATTTTAGAAATGCATGCAAAATTTCAGGTCAATCGGAGCAACGTATCTTGATAAAAGACTGAAATACCCCTGCTGCCCTGGTTCTACCCGAATTTGATAATTGCATCTGTAATTGGTTAATTTGGTTGGGAATGCTTCTGATTTGGTTGTTGGTGCCTACTTATGAATTGTATACTTGTATCTTAGCTTTCGGATGGCTTTGAAATTACTTAATTTGGACTTAGGTAGCCTGACTTATGATGTTTGAACCAGAATGCGGTTTGTGAACCTGTTTTTGCGGTTCTGGTGTCATATCTTGCATTTTTGACCTAGTTACACTCGAAAATGGGTAGAGTAACCTTCTTAAACATTGTATCCCTATCTCTTAGCTTCGAAACGGCGTATCTTGCACCTCCATCCGATAATCGTAGTGCTAAGGGTGCCAAAATCGCAAAATGATGTCAAAATCTATTTTTTTTGGGTTAAAGCTTAATTCCATTTTCGGATCTTCCTGGTTTACTCTAGTGCTGATACATTCTTATGGAGCCCTATTTTGATAGTATTGGGAATTGGTTTATGACTTGTAATCGAGTCTTATTGTGCTTATTTGAATATTTTAGGGCTTGACTTTCATTTCCGGTCATTTTCCTAGCTAAATTTTGTACTTGAATGACTTTGAGCCTATTGAATGGCTGTTGTGATGAATTTATATTTCGTATGACTTTGGGACTGGCTGAGGAAAATAATGAAGCCATGACGGCTGGAAAAGTAAGCAAATTTAGGGGAAATGCTGTCCAATTTTCTAGGCCGTTTGGTTCCTTTAAGTTTGAATTGCCTTTTGGTAGAAATGAAGGGTTTTTGGGTTGTTTGAGCCTAGGTCTTCATGTTACCTTTTCGTTCCCAAAAAATCATGTTTTGCACCCTTGCGTTAGTAATTATTTTGGCGGGACATACGACTGGTAGTCGAGCCTCCCATGTGCATTTTGTATACTCGATTTTGGAAGTGGAACCTTCAATTGTTTTACTTTGGTTCTTTTAGGGTTTCTTGGCGATTAAAGCCAATCTGAAGTGAAAACTTTTGAAGTTTCTGTACTGAAACCGGTGAGTGTACCACTCCCCTCACTTGTGTTTAACTCGATTTCTGTAAATGAAATCTGTGATATGAATTACTGAACTATCTGTTTATTTTGATTGAGACGAGGGTGTACTTTATCACACTCGTTCTCTTGTCTGTTCATATGCCAAATTTTGGTGCGAATCTGAATCTGTTATCTGTTATCTGTATCTGTATCTGTATCTGTATCTGTTCTGATGTCGTTTGGAAGCTGGTATCCAACGACTTTTCTGTGACCTCTGAGCTCAACACCTGTGGCTAGTTACTCGAGTCTGGCCGGCAAGGGTCTGGTCGATTAGATAACTAACCACGGTAGTCTGTTTTGGGATTTTTGGGTATTGAGACCCTTGATTTCAGTATACTCGAGTATTACCATTTCTGAACTGATTGGATTTCGGGCCCGGTGGGGGTATGTGAGGTGGAAGGAATCGAAGAAAGTGGAGTCTACGGTATTGGTTATTTCTGTAACGTTGACGGAGTGTCAACTGTTATTTCGATCAAGTTTCGGTGAAGCAAATGGGAATTTGGCTCCTGAGAGCCACCCGTATCCTTTCTGTCTATGGTGTTTGTTCACTTCCTTATTTGATGCACATATGTGATTAATTGAATATGAAGTTCCATGTTTCTTATTTGCTATTATTTTGGTACCTCATTGAGCGTAAGCTCACCTCTTCCCGTTATCTTTGTTTTTTCTTACAGGGAACCACTTTTGGGGCTAAGATGTTTTGACGCACGAGTCGAGCTAGTTTTATTATATTTTTTGTAAAGCTCCTCGATAGTTGAAAAATCCTAAATGTATTTTGATCTAATTATCTTCTTTTGTTCCGTAAATTACAAACGTATGTGTATACACTATTTACCCTGTTCATGTATCCTATTTGGATTGGAAATGTTTTCCCGAGTCATATGGCCATATCTGTATTCGTTGGGCTCCTGGCAGGGTGGTGATGTGGGAACCACTATTCATTTTTGGTGTTGATTTTCGTTTTGCCATTTGGCGACTTTGAATCGTTTGAGCGCGCTATTACCTTCCTAAATGTTTTCGATTTCTTTTAACGACTCGACTGAGTCCTGGCAAGAGCTGGGCAGGCGGCCCGCCGAACCCTTTGGTTCGCCTTAGAGGGAGGTGGGGCTGTCACAGTTGGTATCAGAGCTTAGGCTTCCGATCTCTGTAGTGTATCCTAGGCTAAAGTTTAGGATGCCGGACTGTGGGATTTGATTTGATTTGACAGTTAAGGACTAAGTGCTCGTTCGAGCATAAACTATGAATTGTGAGTGTTATGGGCCTTTAATCCTTTCCGTGGTATTGGAGGATCATAGATAGGTACGTTGGGTAGGAATTTCGATTGTAGATAGTTTACTCTTGGGACTGGCCAGCTCGAGATGTGAATTATCTTATTTCGGATTCTCGTGCCCGAGTACTCTAAAGTTGAGGCGGCGTTAAGTACTTGGAATTTTCATTGTGGAAACATGAACAGGCTTTGTCTGACTAGAATGAGCACAAGAGGTCAATGGACATCTAGTTTGGATAGTAAATGACGTGAGATACCAGACGGGCTGATACTGGGTCGACTTCACCTTTTTCCTTTTGGTTCGCCCGTATATTACTACCACCTGACGTTAGTATATGTGTTTGTGTATATGGTTATCTGTCCAACTTGCTATGTATTTGTGTACTTGCTTATCCGTCTTTTGATATGGCGTGTTATGTGCGATATGTTATTTGTGTAATTGGTATGATGGATTTTGTTATTTTAGTCAATTTACTGCATTCATTCATTAAAGTACCCTTTTGGAAAGAAAAGAGAGAGGGAGGAAAAAAAAAACTATATATATATATGGAGGGAAGACATAGTCGTGGACATGGTCATAGCTGTGGAACAAAATGAGACCGAGAGTCAAGAGAAGAAATGGAGGAAACAACAGCTGAATAAATCATGGACCGAGAGTGCCACTTGTAGTCAAGACTTTATTATGACCCATTGTTTTGCCCGACAGGCTACCATCTGAGTTCCAGCAATTATGTGAGATGGCACATTGGGTTGAGATGTATAAGGAAATCGCGATTCTTCGAGACGAAATAGAAGTCCAAAAGAAACTAGTCGCATACTGGGAAGGGCGATGGAAGCACGAGTATTCAGAGAAAATTGAGCTCTTGCACAAGAACTTAGAGCTAAAAAGGAAATACAAAGGGATTTCCGAGAAGGCCTTAGCAATGGCACAAAGCACTACTTCTATGGGGGTTCCAGAGAAAACTCAAAGGACAGAAGTTGCAAGGCCACAAGTGAAGACCTTCCATGCAAAGAAAAGGAGCGCATCTCTTGAGAGTCAAAGGCCAGAACAGGGTAAGCGAGATATGTCATTAGCTAAGAAGGGTCGTGGAGAGGGTGGTGTGACAATCTGTGGTTATTGTAGAAAATCCAATCATATTGAAGTGGATTGTTGGAGAAAGAGGAGGAGATGTTTGCGCTGTAGGAGCGCTGAGCATCGGGTTGCTAATTGCCCGGGTTTATTGCACGAAAAGAAAGGAACCCAGCAGCCAACCCAGACCGACCCTGGACCGTCAACTAGAGAAGGGACTGGAATGAAGAGCTCGTTTCTTCTGAGGACGTAGAAGGTACAGGCTACTGGTTACTTTAGATTTGATAGATTCCGTTCATAGAAAATTTCGAGGACGAAATTTCTTAAGGGGGAGAGAGTGTGAGAACCCGTAATTTTTTTTCCATTTTCTCGGTTTTATTCGGGTTACTGGCATGTTTTCTGCATTTTCTTTATTCAAAAAGTTTCTAGATAATTTTTATGAGTAAATATAGTTTTTAGGTGAGTTTTCTAGTATCGGGTAGGTTTTGAGAAATTAAGAGTATATATCGGACGTGGGACCCGCTAGGGCAAAAAGTTCAGAAAAATTCGGTCAACTAGGTTAAGTTTCGGATACTGGGTTTAAATTATCATGTGCAAAGAGATAATTAGAGGTTACCCAAGTGGATTGGTGTGAGAGGAAACAAAGTGATAGAGATGCATTTAAAGAAGTGACAAGTGTCACTTGGAGATTGGGTTTACCTTTTGACTACTATTTCTTGTTTTACCATTTGACTAAATAAACCAAATATTACCAAAAATCATCTTCATTCTTAGCTATTGTGGCCGGCTCTCTCTCTCTAAGCAAAAGAAAGAAAACCTCTCCAAATTCTTGATTCACTCTTGCTCAAATCCAACAACTCAACCATTTAATCTTGCTTTTGTTCCATAGAAAACCTTAAGTGAGTGATTGTGAGGTGTTTAGTGGAGTTGTTTGGAAGGCCAACGTGATTAGTTGCTCTCTCTCTTGTATTACTAAGGTGAGTAGTGAAGGACCCCTCTCCTCCATCTAATGATGTTTAATTCATGATTTGTGGTAGTTAAGATGTAATTTTATGGATTATATCTTGATTTTGGTTCAATTGGTAAAGTTTTATAATTATTGGTGATTTTTCTGCTTTCGTATGATTATTATTATGGGGTCATGGATGATTGGAAATGATATTTAAGGAAGCTAGAAGGTGGAAAAAGTGGTTAATTGCAGGAAATTTCTGTTTTGGAAGAAATTTGGAAAGTTAGGGTTTCATGTTCTTACATTCTGCCCGGCACTATAACTCATAGTTAGAGCCCGAATTTGCCTTGTGTTAAAACATGAAAGTTGTAGGGAATGATATTTTAGTTAGTCTTACAAAATTTTAGATCAATCGGAGCAACGTAACATGAGAAAACACTGAAATACCCCTGCTGCCCTGGTTCTACCCGAATTTGATAATTGCGTCTGTAATTGATTAATTTGGTTGGGAATGCTTCTGATTTGGTTGTTGGTGCCTTCTGATGAATTGTATCCTTGTATCTTAGCTTTCGTATGGCTTTTGAATTACTTAATTTGGACTTAGGTAGCCTGACTTATGATGTTTGAACCAGAATGCGGTTTGTGAACCTGTTTTTGCGGTTCTGGTGTCATATCTTGCATTTTTGACCTAGTTACACTCGAAACTGGGCAGAGTAGCCTTCTTCAACATTGTAACCCTATCTCTTAGCTTCGAAATGGCATATCTTAAACCTCCATCCGATAATCGTAGTGCCAAGGGTACCAAAACCGTAAAATGATATCAAAAACTATTTTTTTTGGGTTAAAGCTTAATTCCATTTTCGGATCTTCCTGGTTTACTCTAGTGCTGATACATTCTTATGGAGCCCTATTTTGATAGTATTGGGAATTGGTTTATGACTTGTAATCGAGTATTATTGTGCTTATTTGAATATTTTAGGGCTTGACTTTCATTTCCGGTCATTTTCCTAGCTAAATTTTGTACTTGAATGACTTTGAGCCTATTGAATGGCTGTTGTGATGAATTTATATTTCGTATGACTTTGGGACTGGCTGAGGAAAATAATGAAGCCAGAACGGCTGGAAAAGTAAGGAAATTTAAGGGAAATGCTGTCCAATTTTCTAGGCCATTTGGTTCCTTTAAGTTTGAATTGCCTTTTGGTAGAAATGAAGGGTTTTTGGGTTGTTTGAGACTAGGTCTTCATGTTACCTTTTCGTTCCCAAAAAATCATGTTTTGCACCCTTGCGTTAGTAATTATTTTGGCGAGGCATACGACTGGTTGTCGAGCCTCACATGTGCATTCTGTATACTCGATTTTGGAAGTGGAACCTTCAATTGTTTTACTTTGGTTCTTTTAGGGTTTCTTGGCGATTAAAGCCAATCTGAAGTGAAAACTTTTGAAGTTTCTGTACTGAAACCGGTGAGTATACCACTCCCCTCACTTGTGTTTAACTCGATTTCTGTACATGAAATCTGTGATATGAATTACTGAACTATCTGTTTATTTTGATTGAGACGAGGGTGTACTTTATCACACTCGTTCTCTTGTCTGTTCATATGCCAAATTTTGGTGCGAATCTGAATCTGCTATCTGTTATCTGTATCTGTATCTGTATCTGTTCTAATGTCGTTTGGAAGCTAGTATCCAACGACTTTTCTGTGACCTCTGAGCTCAACACCTGTGGCTAGTTACTCGAGTCGGGCCGGCAAGGGCCTGGTCGATTAGATAACGAACCACGGTAGTCTATTTTGGGATCTTTGGGTATTGAGACCCTTGATTCCGGTATACTCGAGTATTACCATTTCTGAACTGATTGGATTTCAGGCCCGGTGGGGGTATGTGAGGTGGAAGGAATCGAAGAAAGTGGAGTCTACGGTATTGGTTATTTCTGTAACGTTGACGGAGTGTCAACTGTTATTTCGATCAAGTTTCGGTGAAGCAAATGGGAATTTGGCTCCTGAGAGCCACCCGTATCCTTTCTGTCTATGGTGTTTGTTCACTTCCTTATTTGATGTACATATGTGATTAATTGAATATGAAGTTCCATGTTTCTTATTTGCTATTATTTTGGTACCTTATTGAGCGTAAGCTCCCGTTATCTTTGTTTTTCCTTATAGGGAACCACTTTTGGGGCTAAGATGTTTTGACGCACGAGTCGAACTAGTTTTATTATATTTTTTGTAAAGCTCCTCGATAGTTGAAAAACCCTAAATGTATTTTGATCTAATTATCTTCTTTTGTGGCGTAAATTACAAACGTATGTGTATACACTATTTACCCTGTTCATGTATCCTATTTGGATTGGAAATGTTTTCCTGAGTCATATCTGTATTCGTTGGGCTCCTGGCGGGGTGGTGATGTGGCAACCACTATTCATTTTTGGTGTTGATTTTCGTTTTGCCATTTGGCGACTTTGAATCGTTTGAGCGCGCTATTACCTTCCTAAACGTTTTCGATTTCTTTTAACGACTAGACTGAGTCCTGGCGAGAGCTGGGCAGGCTGCCCGCCGAACCCTTTGGTTCGCCTTAGGGGGAGGTGGGGCTGTCACAATCAACACTCCCACTGATAAGTTAAACGTAGAAGATGTTCCAGTAGTGGGCGAATATTCGGACGTGTTTCCCGATGAGCTAGTGAATCTACCACCGCAAAGAGAGATAGAATTTGAGATTAACTTATTACCAGGGACTTCACCTATCTCTAAGACCCCATACCGTATGGCACCTGCTGAACTTAAGGAGTTGAAGTTACAATTGCATGACCTTTTAAAGCGGGGTTTTATTCGTGAGAGTGGATCTCCTTGGGGAGCACCCGTTCTCTTTGCTAAAAAGAAGGACGGGACCTTGAGATTATTCATCGATTACCGAGGGTTGAACAACGTAACCGTTAAGAATAAGTACCTACTACCCCACATTGATGAGCTGTTTGACCAGTTGCAAGGTGCAGTGGTCTTTTCAAAACTGGACCTTCGACAGGGGTACTACCAATTATTGATCCGAAAAGAAGATGTGCCTAAAACTGTCTTCAATTCTCGGCTAGGGTTTTGATCCAACAGTTTTTGACGTCATTTTACGGTAATAGCACCAAAGGCACTACGATTATCGGATGAAGGTTCAAGACCCACCGTTTCGAAGCTAAGAGATAGGGATAGAATATTACAGAAGGTAACTTAACCCAGTTTCGAGTGTAACCAGGTCAAAAATGCAAGATACTACACCAGAACCGTAAAAACAGATTCACAGAACGCATTCTAGTGCAAACATCATAAATCAGTCTACCTAAGTCCAAATCCAGAAATTACAAAACCACCTGAAAGCTAAGAAACAGGGCTACATTTCATCAGAAGGCCTCAACAACCAATTCGGAAGCATTCCTAACCAAAATAACCAATTACAGAAGCAATTCTCCAATTCGGGTAAAACCAGAACAGCAAGGGTAATTTCGACTTTTCTCAAGCTACGCTACTCCGATTGACCTGAAATTTTTCAGGCACCTCTAAAATATCATTCCCTACAACTTTAATGTTTTAAGCCAAGGCCAATTCAGCCTCTAACTAGGAGCTACAAAATCGGGTAGAATGTTCTTCATAAAAACCCTAACTTGTCAATTTTTCTTCCAAACAGAAATTGGTTGTAATTACCCACTTTTTCCACCTCATAGAGTCCTTAAACATCATTTCCAATCATCATATATAGCCACACAATCATGTTCATATTAAAACAGAAAAATCCCCAAAAATTATAAAACTTCATCAATTCAACCACAAATCAAGATGTAATCCATAATATTGCACCTTATACTACCACTAATCACAAATTAAGCATCATTAGAGGGAGGAGAATGGTTCTTCTCAACTCACTTTAGAAACAAGAGAGAGAGAGCAATAGGTCTTCTTAGCTTTCCAAATAACTCCACAAATCAACTCACTAACACTAATTGAAGAGGTTTTATGGAGAAATTGCAAGTTTCAATGGTTGGTTGGATGGATTTGAGCTAAATGGAAGCAAAACTTGAAGAGTTTCTTTCTTTCTTTTTGAGAGAGAGAGCCGGCCAAAGATGAGAGAAAATGGTGAATTTTTTGGTTAATTTTGTGATTTATTTGGTCAATTAGAAAAAGGTGAATAGTGGTCTTAGGTAAGAACCAATCTCATGGTGACACTTGTCTCCTCATTTATGACTTGCCTAACTTTTGTCTCTCTTATACCAATCCACTTAGCATCCTCTACTTATCTCTTAACACCCGGTAAATTAATTCCAGTATCCAAAACTTAACCTAGTTGGCCGAATTTTTCTGAACTTTTCGCACTAGTGGGTCCCACGTCCGGTATACGCTCTTAATTTCTCAAAACCTATTCGATACTAGAAAAATCATCTATAAACTATATTTACTCAATAAAATTATCTGGGAAATTTTCTAATAAAGAAAATGTCGAAAAGGCGGGCGAACAATAAAATAACCCTAGAAACTTAGAAAATTTCGGGCTCTCACACTCTCTCCCCCTTAAAAGAATTTCGTCCTCGAAATTCCTTATCATTGCCTTCTTCGGGATACAAAAATTTTTCTACTTCAGTATCATACTTAGCTACCCAATCAGTATCCTTTCACTAGCCAAGCTCATTGAGTTCTTCTTTCCCCAAATTGCAAACAGTGAGCAAACAGTGGAATACCTGAATCTTACCTTCCACGTCCTCAAATGGGTCAGAGACTTGATGTTGTTCTAAGGAGTACACTCTAGCTGACACTTTCGATCCGTTCTTTTCCCCCTTCGACTGGTCAGGGTTGGTCGTGGTTGGCTGTTGCCTCCTACTCCCTTCTCGAGCTCGGCTTGGGCAATTTGCAATTTGATGATCTACGCTCCCACAACGCAGACATTTTCTTCCTTTCTTCCAGCAGACCTCCTCCGTGTGATTTGGCTTCCCACAGTACCCGCAGGGACCACGGGAAGTGGAGACTGAGCCTTTTTGTAAGGCACCACTTGACATCCCAGGTAGTTGTACTCCTCCGTTTCCCCTTCCAATCTTAGGAGGTGTACTTTTATCTCCTTGCTCCGAACGGCTTCCAGGAAATCCCCTTTTCTTGACTTGAAAATTCTTAACTTGTAACCTCGCACTTTCAACTCGTTGAGCTTTCTCCACCGCATCACTAAAAGTATTAAGTTGGGCCACGGCCAAGTCCTTCTGAATCTCAACGTTTAATCCTTGGACGAAACGCCTTACCCTCCTTTGCTCAGTCACGATAAGCTCGGGAGCGAACTTGGACAACCTGGTGAACTGGCTCTCATATTCGACGACGGTTTGAGTTCCCTGGCGGAGCCTAATGAACTCATCTTCCTTCTTTTCCTGGATCAGAGGTGGGAAATACTTCGTGTTGAACTCTCTCATGAAATTCACCCACGTCCTTAGGGTTTGTTCTCTTTCCCATTTCATCCTTATGATGTTCCACCAAGATCGGGCCGCTCCCTCCAGTTGGAAGACGGCAAATGTCACATGTCGCTCCTCAGTGTAGTGTAGCGCGGCAAAGATATCAATCATCTTCTCTAACCATCTCTCGGCCACATCGGGGTCTGGTCCTCCCAGGAATTTCGGTGGCAAAAACTTCTGAAATCGTTCAAGAGCTTTATCCTCACCCTCGATATGATTACCAGGATTTCCCGGCTGATGATTAGGATTTTGACCTTGATGTTCTACTACATGAGCCAACAGGTCAGTCATTCGTTGAATGGCTGCGGCCACTTGTACGTTCGGATCAACCCTAGGTTCAGGGTTTGGTTCAGACGTAGTTCCCCTAGTATCCCCTTCAGTCGTGGGTTGCCTAATTCCGCGACCACGACCACGTCCACTACGGGTGCCTTCCATATGGCTTGACCAGTCTAGGGTTGGACCACGAATACGGTATTAAAACCAAAGTATGCAGGTGCAAGTGATATAAGTAGGCAATATACATATAACACATCTAACACAAACAGATCACACATTAGCAGTCAAATGGATACAAGCAAAAGGACACATCCTTCATGATACTAACTAAGCCACTGGTACAAGAGCAACCAACTAAAAACTGTCCCTCTCTAGGGTTTCGGGCACACTCTACAATTTATATCTTAGGCATGGTTAATCATTCGTAATGAAACCCTAACACATCACATGACGTTCCATAGAATCGAATTTCTAGTCCGCCCAAGTCATTTCTAACCTAGGCTCTCGGCTATTTAGTAGTCGGGTACAAGAATCCCAAAATAAGATAATTCACAACTCGGGCTGGCCAGTCCCAAGAGTAATCCATCTACAATCGAGATTCTTACCAGACCTACAGATCTATTGTCTCCAAGTACCATGATAAAGGTTTAAAACCTAAAACATTTCATGATCCAAAGCTTATGCTCAAAAGAGCACTTAAACATTCGTACACATTCACGGAATAGGGACCATAACACCACTTGGCCCAAGCTCACTCCGCGCAGAGACCACGCGAAGCAGCTCTGATACCACCTGTGACAGCCCCACCTACCCCTAAGGCGAACCAAAGGGTTCGGCGGACCGCCTGCCCAGCTCTCGCCGGGACTACGGGGTCAAATCACTCCCAACTCTATAGCACGCGTGATAGAAACCAAAGAAAACGAACGATTGGGAAACCTCCAAGTTAAATGTAACTTACCAACCCATAGTATTGTCGAAATTCCTGCCAGACTCTTTTTTTTTCTTTTCACACTTGGATACTATACTCGTCCGAAATCTCAGAAATTCATTAAACTCCATGTAACCATAAAGAATGAACACGTTCGAGCGGGGTAACCCATGTACAGGATTAAACACTCTTATATATATATAAATACATGATTGCCAATTTACAAATCAAAAGGGAGTTGTTTGATCGAAATATATTCAAGGTTTCTATCTATTGAGGAGCTATACAAAAGAATATATATCTAGCTCAACTCATGCTTCCAAACATCATTGTTTCCAAAAGATTTTCCTGTAAGGAAAATAAGGATAACAAAACGGGGTGAGCTATAAGCTCAATGAGGTACCAAAAATAATAATAACAATCAAGGACCAAGGAACTTCATGCTCAATAATCACATAGGTGTACCAAATAAGGAGATATGTAAACAACTTTAGATAGAAAGGATACAGATGGCCCTCAGGAGCCAATTTCCCGTTGCAGTACTTGATCCGACTACGTTGACCCTCCGTCAACTTCCAACTAAAGAAAACCAGTCCAGTAGAACACCGCTTTAACGCCGAATCCCGTTCACCATTCATACCCCTTACCGGGCCCGAACGCCAAATAGAAACAGGAATGGTAATACTCGAGTATACCGGAATCAAGAGTCTCAATACTCAAAGATTCCATAAAAATAGGCACCCACGGATTGTCAATTTTCTCGACCAAGCCCTTGCATGGCTCGATTTAATTAACTCCCCATGAGGTTGAGCTCGTGTTTAACAGGACGATCAAGTTTAACAGGACGATCGTGGACTCACTTCCAAACGATCGCATCACAAGTGCAAGTATCAAGTTCAAGTACATAACAAGTACAGGCAAGAGGACGAGTGTGATAAAGTACACCCTCGTCTCATACAAGGTAAACAGTCGGGAAAGATATTCAAGTAGCAAGTTGCAAGTACAGAAAACCAGTTTAACAATAACTCAGGGAAGTACACTCACCGGATCAAACAAGGATAATTTCGAAAGTTTCCTTCCCAAGTATGACTTTACTCGTCGTTACCTCCTAGAACAATCAAGGCAAACACTTAAAACTCGACTCCAAGACCGAGTATGAAATTCGCAAGTGAGACTCGGTTACGAGCCATATGCCTAGTCAAAAGAACCATTAATGCAAAGCAAAGAGTTGACCTCGGAGTGAAAAGGTAACAATTAGTCTTAAAAGCATGAACAACCTCAAAGCCCTTCCTACAACGACTGACCAACTCCAAATTGGAAGTAGATAAAGAAAGCAAGATCAATACTAGGAAAACAGAATTTTTTCCAGTTCCGCGCGACCTTATAAGAAAAATCATATCTCAAGTTTTGGAAGTCCAAAATTAATAAAAGTTATACCGTTGGAAAATAAATTCAAAGGGCTATAACTTTCTAGAAAACACTATTGTAAGATTCAGAACGTAAGTCAGTCGAATTCAAGTCGCAAGTTGCTGCCTTGTCCAATGGAGGACAGAACAGGTACAAGATTTCAGTCATATTTGAAAAATCACCATAAATTGGACAAATAAAATAGGATCTGACATTCACACGGTTTATAACCCTATGAATCTAGTTTAGAACGCAACAAACGGAACTCAATTCCGACATTTCTACATCAAGATATAGCAAATCTCCCGAGACTGCACCGAAGCTCCTACAAACATTTGGACAGCACTTCCCCTTGTCTTTCTTTACTTTTCCAGCCATCAAGGCTTCGTTTGTTTTCCTCAATCACTCCCAAAGGCACACACATAATAAGTTCATTCAATAGCCATTCAATAAGCCCCAAGTAGTACAAGTACAATTCAAGCTAGGGAAAAGTCCGGAAATGAAAGTCAAGCCCTAAAATATTCAAATAAGCACAATAAGACTCAATTACAAGTCATAAACCAATGCCAAATACTACCGAAATAGGGTTCCATAAGCATACATAAGCATTAGACGAAACCAGAAAAATCCGGAAATGGAACTAGCTTTAACCCTGAAAAAATAATTTTTGACGTCATTTTGCGGTAATAGCACCAAAGGCACTACGATTATCGGATGAAGGTACAAGACCCACCGTTTCGAAGCTAAGAGATAGGGCTAGAATATTACAGAAGGTCACTTAACCCAGTTTCAAGTGTAACCAGGTAAAAAATGCAAGATACTTCACCAGAACCGTAAAAACAGATTCACAGAACGCATTCTAGTGCAAACATCATAAATCAGTCTACCTAAGTCCAAATCCAGAAATTACAAAACCACCTGAAAGCTAAGAAACAGGGCTACATTTCATCAGAAGGCCTCAACAATCAATTCGGAAGCATTCCTAACCAAAATAACCAATTACAGAAGCAATTCTCCAATTCGGGTAAAACCAGAACAGCAAGGGTAATTTCGACTTTTCTCAAGCTACGCTACTCCGATTGACCTGAAATTTTGTAGGAACCTCTAAAATAGCATTCCATACAACTTTAATTTTTTAAGCCAAGGCCAATTCGGCCTCTAACTAGGAGCTACAAAACCGGGGCAGAATGTTCTTCATAAAAACCCTAACTTGTCAATTTTTCTTCCAAACAGAAATTGGTTGTAATTACCCACTTTTTCCACCTCATAGAGTCCTTAAACATCATTTCCAATCATCATATATAGCCACACAATCATGTTCATATTAAAACAGAAAAATCCCCAAAAATTATAAAACTTCATCAATTCAACCACAAATCAAGATGTAATCCATAATATTGCACCTTATACTACCACTAATCACAAATTAAGCATCATTAGAGGGAGGAGAATGGTTCTTCTCAACTCACCTTAGAAACAAGAGAGAGAGAGCAATAGGTCTTCTTAGCTTTCCAAATAACTCCACAAATCAACTCACTAACACTAATTGAAGAGGTTTTATGGAGAAATTGCAAGTTTCAATGGTTGGTTGGATGGATTTGAGCTAAATGGAAGCAAAACTTGAAGAGTTTCTTTCTTTCTTTTTGAGAGAGAGAGCCGGCCAAAGAGGAGAGAAAATGGTGAATTTTTTGGTTAATTTTGTGATTTATTTGGTCAATTAGAAAAAGGTGAATAGTGGTCTTAGGTAAGAACCAATCTCATGGTGACACTTGTCTCCTCATTTATGACTTGCCTAACTTTTGTCTCTCTTATACCAATCCACTTAGCATCCTCTACTTATCTCTTAACACCCGGTAAATTAATTCCAGTATCCAAAACTTAACCTAGTTGGCCGAATTTTTCCGAACTTTTCGCACTAGTGGGTCCCACGTCCGGTATACGCTCTTAATTTCTCAAAACCTATTCGATACTAGAAAAATCATCTAAAAACTATATTTACTCAATAAAATTATCTGGGAAATTTTCTAATAAAGAAAATGTCGAAAAGGCGGGCGAACAATAAAATAACCCTAGAAACTTAGAAAATTTCGGGCTCTCACACTCTCTCCCCCTTAAAAGAATTTCGTCCTCGAAATTCCTTATCATTGCCTTCTTCGGGATACAAAAATTTGTCTACTTCAGTATCATACTTAGCTACCCAATCAGTATCCTTTCACTAGCCAAGCTCATTGAATTCTTCTTTCCCCAAATTGCAAACAGTGAGCAAACGGTGGAATACCCGAATCTTACCTTTCACGTCCTCAAATGGGTCAGAGACTTGATGTTGTTCTAAGGAGTACACTCTAGCTAACACCTTCGATCCATTCTTTTCCCCCTTCGACTGGTCAGGGTTGGTCGTGGTTGGCTGTTGCCTCCAACTCCCTTCTCGAGCTCGGCCTGGGCAATTTGCAATTTGATGATCCGTGTGAGGCCCCAGTCCGTTCTACGTTGATATATTCATTAGTTGGGCGGTAACGTTTGGTTTTAGGAGTATTTCGAAAACCCTATGTAGGGATTAAGATTTAAAGCCCTACTATCCAATTATTCCATAATAAGTGCAAGTGAGCCTAGAAAGTAGGGTTTCACTCTTCGGTTTCAGCATTGGAGCAAAATTAGGGTTTTTGTGATTTTCGCCGGATGAAATTTTGGTACAGAAAAAGGATCAAATTTGGTGATTTTCGACAGGAGGTCACGCATGGCAACGACTTGGCTTTGGAGCCACCTGTATCCTTATTATGTGATGTTACTTTTCTGCTTTTGCTTTACTCTTATTGAGTAACTGTGGTTACGTGACATTTACGCTTTTGCCCCTGTTTACTTGCTAAGCATATAGCTTACCCCGTTCCTTTTGTTTTCCTTAGCAGGGGCCGACGCGGGGACTTATGGGCACTTACACTAGTATTGGTTTGTCATAGTTGGACAATTAGGATGTTTGTTTATATTGTGGTGGTTTGTATAAGGACCCTCCTTAGGGTCTACCTTTTAGTTTTGGTTGTAATTATAAGGGTGTAATAGTTTGAGCAGGTACTTTTGGAGAATGTAATTATAACCTTTTTGGGATTTGTATATAGTATGTAAGGTACTCTTTTGGATTTTCTGGTTTTTATCGCTTTAAGGTTTGAGTCCTGGCGCGAGCTAGGCAGGCGGCCCGCCGATACCCTTGGGTTCGCCCTTGGGAGAAGTGGGGTCGTCACAATCCGCGCTCCCACATTGCAGACATCTTCTTCCTTTCTTCCAGCAGACCTCCTCCGTGTGATTTGGCTTCCCACAGTACCCGCAGGGACCACGGGAAGTGGAGACTGAGCCTTTTTGTAAGGCACCACTTGACATCCCAGGTAGTTGTACTCCTCCGTTTCCCCTTCCAATCTTAGGAGGTGTACTTTTATCTCCTTGCTCCGAACGGCTTCCAGGAAATCCCCTTTTCTTGACTTGAAAATTCTTAACTTGTAACCTCGCACTTTCAACTCGTTGAGCTTTCTCCACCGCATCACTAAAAGTATTAAGTTGGGCCACGGCCAAGTCCTTCTGAATCTCAACGTTTAATCCTTGGACGAAACGCCTTACCCTCCTTTGCTCAGTCACGATAAGCTCGGGAGCGAACTTGGACAACCTGGTGAACTGGCTCTCATATTCGACGACGGTTTGAGTTCCCTGGCGGAGCCTAATGAACTCATCTTCCTTCTTTTCCTGGATCAGAGGTGGGAAATACTTCGTGTTGAACTCTCTCATGAAATTCACCCACGTCCTTAGGGTTTGTTCTCTTTCCCATTTCATCCTTATGATGTTCCACCAAGATCGGGCCGCTCCCTCCAGTTGGAAGACGGCAAATGTCACATGTCGCTCCTCAGTGTAGTGTAGCGCGGCAAAGATATCAATCATCTTCTCTAACCATCTCTCGGCCACATCGGGGTCTGGTCCTCCCAGGAATTTCGGTGGCAAAAACTTCTGAAATCGTTCAAGAGCTTTATCCTCACCCTCGATATGATTACCAGGATTTCCCGGCTGATGATTAGGATTTTGACCTTGATGTTCTACTACATGAGCCAACAGGTCAGTCATTCGTTGAATGGCTGCGGCCACTTGTACGTTCGGATCAACCCTAGGTTCAGGGTTTGGTTCAGACGTAGTTCCCCTAGTATCCCCTTCAGTCGTGGGTTGCCTAATTCCGCGACCACGACCACGTCCACTACGGGTGCCTTCCATATGGCTTGACCAGTCTAGGGTTGGACCACGAATACGGTATTAAAACCAAAGTATGCAGGTGCAAGTGATATAAGTAGGCAATATACATATAACACATCTAACACAAACAGATCACACATTAGCAGTCAAATGGATACAAGCAAAAGGACACATCCTTCATGATACTAACTAAGCCACTGGTACAAGAGCAACCAACTAAAAACTGTCCCTCTCTAGGGTTTCGGGCACACTCTACAATTTATATCTTAGGCATGGTTAATCATTCGTAATGAAACCCTAACACATCACATGACGTTCCATAGAATCGAATTTCTAGTCCGCCCAAGTCATTTCTAACCTAGGCTCTCGGCTATTTAGTAGTCGGGTACAAGAATCCCAAAATAAGATAATTCACAACTCGGGCTGGCCAGTCCCAAGAGTAATCCATCTACAATCGAGATTCTTACCAGACCTACAGATCTATTGTCTCCAAGTACCATGATAAAGGTTTAAAACCTAAAACATTTCATGATCCAAAGCTTATGCTCAAAAGAGCACTTAAACATTCGTACACATTCACGGAATAGGGACCATAACACCACTTGGCCCAAGCTCACTCCGCGCAGAGACCACGCGAAGCAGCTCTGATACCACCTGTGACAGCCCCACCTACCCCTAAGGCGAACCAAAGGGTTCGGCGGACCGCCTGCCCAGCTCTCGCCGGGACTACGGGGTCAAATCACTCCCAACTCTATAGCACGCGTGATAGAAACCAAAGAAAACGAACGATTGGGAAACCTCCAAGTTAAATGTAACTTACCAACCCATAGTATTGTCGAAATTCCTGCCAGACTCTTTTTTTTTCTTTTCACACTTGGATACTATACTCGTCCGAAATCTCAGAAATTCATTAAACTCCATGTAACCATAAAGAATGAACACGTTCGAGCGGGGTAACCCATGTACAGGATTAAACACTCTTATATATATATAAATACATGATTGCCAATTTACAAATCAAAAGGGAGTTGTTTGATCGAAATATATTCAAGGTTTCTATCTATTGAGGAGCTATACAAAAGAATATATATCTAGCTCAACTCATGCTTCCAAACATCATTGTTTCCAAAAGATTTTCCTGTAAGGAAAATAAGGATAACAAAACGGGGTGAGCTATAAGCTCAATGAGGTACCAAAAATAATAATAACAATCAAGGACCAAGGAACTTCATGCTCAATAATCACATAGGTGTACCAAATAAGGAGATATGTAAACAACTTTAGATAGAAAGGATACAGATGGCCCTCAGGAGCCAATTTCCCGTTGCAGTACTTGATCCGACTACGTTGACCCTCCGTCAACTTCCAACTAAAGAAAACCAGTCCAGTAGAACACCGCTTTAACGCCGAATCCCGTTCACCATTCATACCCCTTACCGGGCCCGAACGCCAAATAGAAACAGGAATGGTAATACTCGAGTATACCGGAATCAAGAGTCTCAATACTCAAAGATTCCATAAAAATAGGCACCCACGGATTGTCAATTTTCTCGACCAAGCCCTTGCATGGCTCGATTTAATTAACTCCCCATGAGGTTGAGCTCGTGTTTAACAGGACGATCAAGTTTAACAGGACGATCGTGGACTCACTTCCAAACGATCGCATCACAAGTGCAAGTATCAAGTTCAAGTACATAACAAGTACAGGCAAGAGGACGAGTGTGATAAAGTACACCCTCGTCTCATACAAGGTAAACAGTCGGGAAAGATATTCAAGTAGCAAGTTGCAAGTACAGAAAACCAGTTTAACAATAACTCAGGGAAGTACACTCACCGGATCAAACAAGGATAATTTCGAAAGTTTCCTTCCCAAGTATGACTTTACTCGTCGTTACCTCCTAGAACAATCAAGGCAAACACTTAAAACTCGACTCCAAGACCGAGTATGAAATTCGCAAGTGAGACTCGGTTACGAGCCATATGCCTAGTCAAAAGAACCATTAATGCAAAGCAAAGAGTTGACCTCGGAGTGAAAAGGTAACAATTAGTCTTAAAAGCATGAACAACCTCAAAGCCCTTCCTACAACGACTGACCAACTCCAAATTGGAAGTAGATAAAGAAAGCAAGATCAATACTAGGAAAACAGAATTTTTTCCAGTTCCGCGCGACCTTATAAGAAAAATCATATCTCAAGTTTTGGAAGTCCAAAATTAATAAAAGTTATACCGTTGGAAAATAAATTCAAAGGGCTATAACTTTCTAGAAAACACTATTGTAAGATTCAGAACGTAAGTCAGTCGAATTCAAGTCGCAAGTTGCTGCCTTGTCCAATGGAGGACAGAACAGGTACAAGATTTCAGTCATATTTGAAAAATCACCATAAATTGGACAAATAAAATAGGATCTGACATTCACACGGTTTATAACCCTATGAATCTAGTTTAGAACGCAACAAACGGAACTCAATTCCGACATTTCTACATCAAGATATAGCAAATCTCCCGAGACTGCACCGAAGCTCCTACAAACATTTGGACAGCACTTCCCCTTGTCTTTCTTTACTTTTCCATCCATCAAGGCTTCGTTTGTTTTCCTCAATCACTCCCAAAGGCACACACATAATAAGTTCATTCAATAGCCATTCAATAAGCCCCAAGTAGTACAAGTACAATTCAAGCTAGGGAAAAGTCCGGAAATGAAAGTCAAGCCCTAAAATATTCAAATAAGCACAATAAGACTCAATTACAAGTCATAAACCAATGCCAAATACTACCGAAATAGGGTTCCATAAGCATACATAAGCATTAGAGGAAACCAGAAAAATCCGGAAATGGAACTAGCTTTAACCCTGAAAAAAATAGTTTTTGACGTCATTTTACGGTAATAGTACCAAAGGCACTACGATTATCGGATGAAGGTACAAGACCCACCGTTTCGAAGCTAAGAGATAGGGCTAGAATGTTTCAGAAGGTCACTTAACCCAGTTTCGAGTGTAACAAGGTCAAAAATGCAAGATACTACACCAAAACCGCAAAAACAGATTCACAGAACGCATTCTAGTGCAAACATCATAAATCAGTCTACCTAAGTCCAAATCCAGAAATTACAAAACCAGCTGAAAGCTAAGAAACAGGGCTACATTTCATCAGAAGGCCTCAACAACCAATTCGGAAGCATTCCTAACCAAAATAACCAATTACAGAAGCAATTCTCCAATTCGGGTAAAACCAGAACAGCAAGGGTAATTTCGACTTTTCTCAAGCTACGCTACTCCGATTGACCTGAAATTTTTCAGGCACCTCTAAAATATCATTCCCTACAACTTTAATGTTTTAAGCCAAGGCCAATTCAGCCTCTAACTAGGAGCTACAAAATCGGGTAGAATGTTCTTCATAAAAACCCTAACTTGTCAATTTTTCTTCCAAACAGAAATTGGTTGTAATTACCCACTTTTTCCACCTCATAGAGTCCTTAAACATCATTTCCAATCATCATATATAGCCACACAATCATGTTCATATTAAAACAGAAAAATCCCCAAAAATTATAAAACTTCATCAATTCAACCACAAATCAAGATGTAATCCATAATATTGCACCTTATACTACCACTAATCACAAATTAAGCATCATTAGAGGGAGGAGAATGGTTCTTCTCAACTCACCTTAGAAACAAGAGAGAGAGAGCAATAGGTCTTCTTAGCTTTCCAAATAACTCCACAAATCAACTCACTAACACTAATTGAAGAGGTTTTATGGAGAAATTGCAAGTTTCAATGGTTGGTTGGATGGATTTGAGCTAAATGGAAGCAAAACTTGAAGAGTTTCTTTCTTTCTTTTTGAGAGAGAGAGCCGGCCAAAGATGAGAGAAAATGGTGAATTTTTTGGTTAATTTTGTGATTTATTTGGTCAATTAGAAAAAGGTGAATAGTGGTCTTAGGTAAGAACCAATCTCATGGTGACACTTGTCTCCTCATTTATGACTTGCCTAACTTTTGTCTCTCTTATACCAATCCACTTAGCATCCTCTACTTATCTCTTAACACCCGGTAAATTAATTCCAGTATCCAAAACTTAACCTAGTTGGCCGAATTTTTCCGAACTTTTCGCACTAGTGGGTCTCACGTCCGGTATACGCTCTTAATTTCTCAAAACCTATTCGATACTAGAAAAATCATCTAAAAACTATATTTACTCAATAAAATTATCTGGGAAATTTTTTAATAAAGAAAATGTCGAAAAGGCGGGCGAACAATAAAATAACCCTAGAAACTTAGAAAATTTCGGGCTCTCACAACTGTTCACTGAATCCGGCCGAGTATCCGGCCAGTTCTTGGTCAGATATCTGGCCGGATTTGCAGGGGAATTTGAATTTTTTTGGGTTGAGCTACTGCCTCCAATCCGCTTGACGTGGCAGTTACTGTTCATTTTCAGTTTCGTTTTCGTTCTTCGTTATTCGCGGTCGTCGAAACGTTTAAGCGCTGTAATATATTTCGAAATGTTTTAGCTTGTGTGTGATTGTCTTAGTAGTTCTAGCGAGAGTTGGGCAGGCAGTTCGCTAACCCTTAGGCTACGCCCTAGGGGAAAGTGGGGCTGTCACACTTCTTCCCTTGGTCGACTTTCTTGAGAGGAAAAGAGAGAAAGAAACTCCATCTTCAACCTTCAGTTCTTGCTTGAATCCTTGAAATTTCATCCAAAGTTTGCAAACCACTCCATAAAAGGTGCCATTTAGGAAGAAATAAGGACTTTGGTGGAGAGATTTTGGAGGAAAGGGAACTTTTGGTTGCATTTCTCCTTAGGGCTTGAAGGTAAACACATCAAGAAACCATATTTTCTTTTATTTCTTGCATTTGAGTAGATTTAAGACTTGATTTTGGTAGATTTTATGGAAAATTTCATAGTTTGTGTGGTGGTTTGAAAATTCCAGCTTTGAGTGAGCAATTTCAGGTTTGATATGTTAATTTGAGCTTGGCTATGATCTATTAACTTTGCCATGTGAATTTTCCAGCTTTTATGTAGTGGTGAATTTCAGCTTAGAGTTAACATTTTCCAGCTTTAGTATAGCTGTTTTTGAGCTAGATAATTATCTATTTTGGGTAGCTTTGTGGCCTTAAACAAGTGTCCTTTATAGCCTATGACTTGTGGTTGTGATTGAGGTTGGATTGCTATGAAGATAAGTGTTGAGTTTGGAAGGGGAATTTAAGGAAATAAGGGGAACTGGTACTGAAATTTTGTTACTTTCTTTCTTGTGCTTTGAGTGAGTAAGAGCGACGTTAGAGGGGTGATTTTGGGTCGGTTTGGACTTAGGTTGCTTATGATTGCTTAAGTCCACCTTGGTACTGACGTATAAGCTGAAATTTTTGTCAAAAACCATGTGTAAAACAAGAGGAAAAGTAATGGTTTCTTCTAGCATGCTTTCTAGTTTCATTTGTCCAACTTTAAACTCAAGGTTGATTGTTTTTCTTCTAAAAGTTGTGCATATATCTTATGTATATTTTGCTAAGCTTCATGAGTTATAAATATCTAATTTTTCCTCTTTTGGTCTCTTACATCATTTGAGTCTAAGTCTTTTCGTTTCACACTAATAACTTACTTGAATCATAGCCCTAGATTGCACTTGGATATTCTTCGATTGGCACGTTCAAGTTTGTCTTTGAATTTTGTGTTTTGAGAGGCTAAACTTGGATAGGCGTATGGTGTGATGACCCCACCGCTCCCTAGGGTGTACCCTAGGGTTTAGCAGACCACCTGCCCAACTCTCGCCAGGACTCGCTCACTCACTTCAAGAATAACAAGTTATAACTTCAAAAGTAAATGAAACAACCGTTTCCAAGCTTGGAACGTACATTTATATTCATTTCTATCTCAAACATTCATACAACCCCAAATATAACAAAAGATTCAAGTTCTAGCTAATTTCCAACCCTAATCGAGCACTAGCACGAGTACAATCACAAAAAGTCAAAAACTAGACAACGTTAGTCTGTACCAACCTCACGCCTATGCTCGTACTCCCTGTAAGGAAAACAAAACTAATAGGGTGAGCCAAAGCTCAGTGAGGTTCCAAAACATCATGCAGACCCAAATAGCGAGCATAAGAATTCAAAAAAAATGAGCAATAACACTTCATATAGCAAATCATTAAGTAATCAGCATTTCCAGGTAAAAGGATACAGTCGCTTTTGCGAGCTAACTCCGCCATAGCTTTACCAAGTAATAATTGACACTCCGTCAACTTTCAAGAAGAGTAACCAGTCCAGTAGTGCACCACTTAACTCCAATCTCCGACCACTATTCAAACCCCCTACAGGGCCCGAACTCCAAGATAAACAGTGGTGGTAATACTTGAGCATACACGAGTATACCCGACTCAGGATTCATTATCTAATCGACCAGGCCCTTGCCGGCTCGACTCGGTTTACTAGCCATAGGATTTTTGGAATTCCAAACAGTATTCAAGTCATACACAGATATATCAAGTCAATTGCAACCAGTGCACACTAATGAGTCACATTAGGGCAAGTGCGATAAAGTACACTTGCCCGACCAAACAAATCAAATATTATCCAATCATTGCATTAGTAAAACATTTCAGTCAAGTATCAAGTTCAATCATGCACTTGGAAGCACTCACTATGTGACAGCCCCACCTCACCCTAAGACGAACCAAAGGGTTCGGCGGACCGCCTGCCCAACTCTCGCCAGGACTACGTATCGCGCCCCATTTTTTATAAAATAAATAACGTGTTTAGAAAAATGGCTTTTGATTCAATTTTTGGTTTGGAAAATGAATTTTTGATTTAAAAAGAAAATGAAAAACATGGGTCTAAATGGGACATGAAAATGCGACGATTTGACCCAAAATATAGTTTAAAAAAGGGTTTATTGAATGAAAAATGGAGTCGCCACTTGGTATAGAGTTAAGGTGTACCAAGTCACTTAAAATAAAATTTAAAAAAAAATGGAAGAAACCCTTTTTAAACGACTCCAAATCTACGTAAATCAAAGAAAAAGGTTCGGGAGTCACATTTGAAGAAAGGGAAGGCAAGGATAAAAATCCGAGGCACCCTTTCGACCTAGCCAAGGCTAGTTGCGTGATTTAGTCAAGGATTTTCTTATTTTTTAACATAAAGATTTGTCACATTTGGATGTACTATATGAATGCAAACCCTAGACCTAGGGGGACATCGGGGGGCAAAATTTCTCTTCAAAGCTTGAATGGTGCCAATCACATTAATTGTGATGCCCAATAATGACCCTTTGGAGAAGTCACGAATAATGCAAAAATATGAGACTCTAAGAAAAGGAAAAGGATAAAATAATTATAGAAATATACGTGTCTTAAAGGAATGCATCATGTCGGGTACGGGGGACTAATGTTCGTGACTCAATTTTCCCTTTTAATAGAGGGAATACGAGCGTGCTAAGGCTAGAAAGCCAAACTCGTCCATATCCCATATTCAAAGGGTGTTCCCTAATCTAATCAAGCAAATGCACTACCCTAATCCTAATTCTAAAATGAAATGCAAGTCTAATGTTATGTATCATACAAAAGGGCAAGTAATATACATATAAGGGAAAATATGGGGGAAGGGGTATACATATATAAGGAAAGTGTCATGCAAAATATGGCGAAAGAGGCCCTAAAAAATAAAGGTATGCATGAGATGAAGTGATTTTATCACACAATCATGATCTAACCCGCGAAGGGCTCCTAAGGGTCTAGCGTTGGACTAGCCCATATTTCTACTTTCTCACTAGCGTTGGACTAATGAGAAATCGAACAAAGAGCCACAACTAGCATTGGACTAGTGCGGATTCGGGAACGGCGGCCACAACTAGCGTTGGACTAGTGTGGTGACGACATGCATTTATTACAACCAAAATAAATCATGTAAGACCTAATAAAAGCATGTAAACACATAAATCACATATAGCACATAACACATAAGCATGATATCTAGATGCAAGACCCTAAGAAAGCGGTAACACATAGCACATAGACATGCAAAACACACATAAGGCGAATAAAGCAAATAAAGCCCTAACTATTACATTCGGGGGAAGCCTACTACAATTTAAGAGGGGAAACGAAATAAAATAAATAATCTAATAACCTAGCTATTACAACTTTGGCATTCAAGTGCCTTCCCCAAATAATTACAAATTAAAATAAAATAAATAAATAAAATTGAAACAAATAAAGCGAATAAATAAATAAATAAACACTCAGAAGGCATGCAATTAAACACGTAAAGTCACATAGGGCACGTAGGGTGAAATAAAGTAAGACATAAGGGATAGGGGGTACCTCCTTTGAGTTGGGGCCCTCATGAAATGAAATTACTTATTTACCCTCCAAAATAAAAGAAAAAGGTCAAGGCATCACAAATAACTATGAAATTGAACCATTAAAAAACATTTAAACGACTAAACAATCCATGTTCACTAAATAAAAACCCAATTGGAAGCATTAACCAAACATTCAAGTCCAATTAAAACACTTTAGAAACCTCAAAGGTCCATAAGTGATGAAAATGTCAAGTAATGGTTCAACTTGCAATTACTCTAGGACCTAATTGCAAGAAATCAACACATAATTGGGCCTTTGTAGCATTGTTTCAAATCACAGGGACCAAAGTGCAATTTCTTGTGTTTTTCATGCATGCACACGAAGAAACATTCTTTCCTTGAAGCTTTCCTGCAATTCTATCTTCTGTTATAAAATATAGCAACGGCAACCGCATTTCACACCAAAACAATCACTTGATCTTGCATGAATGAAGCCTTTTTCATGTAACTCTAATGTTCAGCCATCATTATAACAAGATAACATAAGATTTGGAGCCTAGCACAAGATCATGCAGCCAAATGAATCAACTATATTCTGTAAAAATTCGGAAATTATCTAACGAAGACAAACAGCCATGAGCTTCTGTAAACTTTAAACAACTATCTCAACAAGGATCCCACCTCAAGTTCCTATCAACTTCATCATCCCAAATACTCCATCATGCATACAAGAGTATAGCCGATCCAGGATGAGGAAGGCTTCCTTGCAAAATTCATACAAAAATTACAAAAAAAAACAAAATCTTTGCAACAAGTAAACTCTCAGCATCTGATGAAACTCTCACAAATTCCATACCACACTCCAAACAACAAAAGAAACAGCTAAAACCAACTCTCAACACCTCTCAGCAACTAGACATTTTGATTACCCCAAGCCCAATAATAAACAACGAAACATTAAAGATCAAATGGCTGACTACGAGGGAAGTATATGCTGCGGCAGCAAAAGAAACATCAACTTATGCTCATAAGACATTTACTTTCCTCCACATATTCATAAGTGCAATCATCCAGAAAATGCAGCAAAGATACAAGAGTAGGAAACTTAGTGTGAACGTGCATATGACATATCAACTAAACCACGAATTTCAATCAAACTAGAGCTTCAGCAACCGAAAGTACAGGCCTGCTGTATTTTCATTTTCGCACACAAATTCAGACTCAAATGCACACTTTGATCAAAACTTTCTCAGCTAACATCAAAGTTTTAATATAGACAGTAATAACACTGAAATTTAACATCTAAACATGCAAAAAGGAACCTCAGAACAGGATCACTAAGCTTTTATAGCTTTCTCCTTTCTGGTTTCCTTTCACTGCAACATTTCTGGTTTCATGCCCACCACGATTTCATCAAGACAAAGCATCCAACCAAACATCAACTTCGAACCGAAACAACTTAAAGATACAACTCCCAACGTCAAACAGATCAAATGATACACTCTGTCGCAAGATTATAACAGAAGAAATGGAGATAAAACAGCAAATAAAGAACACGAAATGCAGAGAACAAAAGAAAAGAAGAAATCTGTCATAAAGCCGACCTTGTATGACGGAAGAGAGTTTTGAGATTACCTCTGATGTTTTAAACGACGGAACAATACGTGACGCGGTGAGATAAGTAGATTCAAGTGCGAACAAGCTATTGGTGGAAAGCCGCAAAATTTTTCCGCTGGGACTGATAGGGCCGCGACTTGAAGCTTCAATTCAACAGGTCTGGAGTTGCTTTCCCTGAATTTTCCCTGAACAGAAACTCCTTCATGGCAGTCCCAAATGTTGCAGAAATGAAGAAACCTTCCTAAAAGTCTGAAGCATGATCGGAAATAGTAGATGAAGCGGACCAATGAACAAGCCTGGACTCGAAATTTTCTTGGCAAAACTTTTCCTTTCCCTCGCTGATTCCTTCTCACTTCCTTTTGCCTTCTCCCGTTCTCCTCCTTTCCCTTGTTCGTTCTTCCCCCAAAAACCTCACGGCTGAAACCCTTTCTTCCTACTTGCCCAAAGCCCGTAACTTTCCTATATTTCCTGGTTCTTTCTTTCCGTTGCTTTTTCTAAACCTCGCCGTCAATCCTATCCTCCACTGAAACCTATTCTCCCTCTCGGTCTCTCTTCTAAAACCTCTCTCCACCGTCACCCCATATCCCCTCTTTTACTTCGTTTCTTTTTTTATCCAGCCGTCATTCGAATCCCTCTCCTACCTTTTAGATTCTTTGATTCTCTCCTCCAAAACTCAGATCTCGGTTCCTTTCTTTTCCTTCGGTCGCCGACCTCTACAGACTTCCCTTGCTTTCTGTTTTCCTTTTCTTCCTCGACCAGCCCCTTTCTAGCTTAGTTTTTCCTCCCCTTGCCCGTAGGTTTTTTCTTTCTTCAAGCCGCCAACCTAGATTCTTGCCGTCACCCTCTTCTTTCCTCTCAGATCGTTCTAGCCGTCCCCCTTGCCTCTTTGCCGTCTCTTTTCTTTTTATATGGGAACCATAACCCCTAAACCCTCACCTCAAAGGTGAGGATGAAGGGTTGGTTTTCCTCCAAAACTTCAACCATCCGATCCATTGGGAGAAAAAGAAAGAACCAGAAAAATCTTCCGTCCCAACAAATAGGTACCGAAAATGATATTTCTTCATGTTACTGCATGTGCGGCCCTTTTTCTTTTTTTTCTTTCATACCAATTTAATACAAAAATGAAAAATAATATTAAGTAAAGAAAAACAACAATTCAAATAAACTCAGATGAACAAAACTAGGAATAAAAAAATAAAACAAAAGGCTCAAATTTTTCCTGTGTTTGATTAATGATTTTTTCCTCTCTTTTTTCAGTTAATAAACAGTAAAAAACATATTTTTATGAATAATTTTCTCTTTTGACAAATTTGTATGCTAAAAGTCTTACAATAAAAATAAACAGCTAAAAGGGCAAAACGAATGCAAAATAAAAACTAAAATAAAACAATAGATAATAATAATAATCTAAAATGGTATACAAATGCTAAAAGTCTAAAAACTAAAATCATGAAATTAACAAATAAAAATATAAAAGAATTATTACTAAAACAAAAATAAAAATAGGATAAAAATTTATTTAAAAATTTGGTGTCTACAGTTTGCCCTCTTTGTCTGAGTTTTGGAAAAATTTGAGACAAAGAAGTAAACACCAAATACTTACATGCAAACTAGTCGAACGACTGCCATTTTTGGAAATGAGGACTGACCCCTTTTGATGAGACTGACTCGGACGAGAAATTTAAAACGGACTGACCCAAACAGAAAATTTAAACGGGACTGACCCGAACAAGAAATTTAAAGGGGACTGACCCGAACAGAAATTTAAAATCGAGACTGACCCGAAACAGGAATTTTAAAAATCGGGAATGACCCGAAACAGGAGATTTAAAATCGGGATTGGCCCGAGACTGGAAATTTAAAATCGGGACTGACCCGAGGTAGAAATTTAAAAATTGGGACTAACCCGAGATAGGAAATTTAAACGGGACTGACCCGAACAGAAATTTAAAATCGGGACTAACCCGAGACAGGAATTTGAAATCGGGACTGACCCGAGACAGAAAATTTAAACGGGACTGACCCGAACAGAAATTTAAAATCGGGACTGACCCGAGACAGGAATTTGAAGACAAAAAATTTAAAACGGGACTGACCCGAAACAGGAAATTTAAAATCGGGACTGACCCGAACAGAAAATTTAAAATCGGGACTGACCCGATTAGAAAACTTAAAATCGGGACTGACCCGAGACTGGAAATTTAAACGGGACTGACCCGAACAGGATGTTTAAAATCGGGACTGACCCGAGACAGGAAATTTAAACGGGACTGACCCGAGACAGAAAATTTAAAATCGGGACTGACCCGAAACGAAAAATTTAAATTCGGGATTGACCCGAATAGGAAATTTAAAATCGGAGAAATTCCAGTATACTTACCTGAAAATAGCCCAATTCAAAAATTTTCATTTTCAGGGTTACGTTTTTGCTTCTGAGCCAAAGGTTGATTCTACATCACCGTTTTGTTGTGCCTTTGATCAAACCTGCTTACAACTTGTCCGATCTGCCTTTGTTTGCTGGAAAACTTTCGATACCGACTCGAGTGCAAGATGTGATTGTTTTCCTCCATGCATGAAATTTTCCTGCAGAAGAGAAAGAATAAGGAAATTGCCACCATCATTTGATCCGGTTCCCTTTGAGAATCGTGTAAACATGAGTCTTTTGATGCCTTTGCCAACTTTTGCTGTGGTATTCGATTTAGTTGGATTTATTACTTCCAAGACTTTCTGATTCTTTCCAAACTGATCAGGTATGCTTTTAGCCATATTATGAGATCTGTGTAACGGGCCCTGCTGAATCACGACCGTTTCCAAAAGATGACTGAATCCAAAGTATGCTTTGCACAAATCACGGGGATTGTCATTTATTAAAATCCGATGATTAAAAAAATGATGTATGTAAAATAAATTCACATGTCATGCAGAAATGAATATGCAAAAGAATGCAGACACAACCAATGGTGCTTAATACCTACAAAATGTCATGAATACAAATAATTGAGGAAAAATGAACTTCAAAAGAAGGTATTTGCACAAGAATATCTATTCAAAGTGAGACACAGCTTTTGGCCAACAGATGTCACATTCGAATCTCTAGATATCTTTGTTCCGGAATTCAATATTGACAGAAATGTTACAGAACGAAGAGAAATCCAAATGAACCAAGTCACCAGCTGTTCCTCCTCGTGCTCGCTCGTTGCAGAACCCTACCTTGGCGCCCTTTCGGGTTTTCACCAAGGTTGCCCCCACCCTTTTTGTTTTGTTCTGTTTTTCTTTTCTTTTTTCCTTCTTTTTTTTTTTGTTGAGGTGCCCTTTCGGGTTTTCACCTATAGAACAAAGGAAACTCTCGACCATAATCGACTCAGGAATATGCGTTGAAGATCGCTGGTATCAGTAAAATGCGCTTCCCCTATAAGGTTAGGCGAAGGCATTATGGACATCACTTGCCAGTTGATTAGCGAACTTCCTAATAGAAATACAGCAAACGACGAAAGCCAGGACTTTGGGCTTTTGTAATGAGGTCAGGTGGGGTGTCTTCAAGAAAAGTTGAAGCTTGAAAGCAAAGATTTTTTAATGAAAAGTGTGAAATAACCTGAGATTGCACCATTTCGAAGTCATCTCCAATTTTGAAAGAAAACTGAGGAAAACTTTGCTCCAGTTTGATTGGATTTTCTCTCTTTGCATTTTTCATTGCATTTTCCTTACTTTTGCATTTTTCTTTAGAAAACTAAATTTGCCCCAGTGTGGGGTTTTTCTCTTTTTCATCTCTCTTTCACAATAAATTTGCCCCAGTGTGGGGTTTGCAATCCTCAGGGGTTGCCAAATGAAAATTATTAGTCTGATATCTCAAAAGGGATGACTAGGGATTGAATGTTTCAAGTGGAAAAGAAGATGGCCTGACTTGCATTTCATCATTTGCACGAATTTCTAAAAGAAGTTTTGCATAATCAAATGAAGAATTTCTTGCACATGTCCGAGTTGATAGGTTGAGAAAAATGTTTGTCCATCCATCTCTGTCAAAATAAGTGCTTCGCCAGGTAATACCTTTTGAACAATGAATAGCCCTTGCCAATTCGGAGCAAATTTGCCTTTGGCCTCATCTTGCACTGGCAAAATCCGTTTCAGCACTTTGTCGCCTTCATCAAATGTACGCAAATGGACCTTCTTGTTGTAGGCCCGGGCCATGCGTTTTTGGTAACATTGACCGTGACAAATAGCATTAAGCCGTTTTTCATCAATCAAAGATAGTTGTTCATGACGCTGTTTTATCCAATTTGCCTCTTCCAATTTGGTCTCCATTAGAATACGCAGTGAAGGGATTTCGACCTCGGCAGGTAGCACAGCTTCCATTCCATACATAAGCGAGTAGGGTGTTGCCCCAGTTGATGTTCGGATAGAAGTCCGATATGCCATTAGTGCATAAGGGAGCTTTTCATGCCAGTCACGATGCTTTTCAGTCATCTTGCGAATGATCTTCTTCAAATTCTTGTTTGCGGCCTCCACAGCTCAGTTCATCTGCGGTCTATAGATGGCAGAATTACGATGTCTGGTCTTGAACTGTTCGCATAGCCCGTCCACCATGTCATTGTTGAGATTCTTGGCATTGTCTGTAATCAATGTTTCTGGCACCCCAAATCGGCATATGATGTGATTTTTTAAGAAATTCGCCACCACCTTCTTTGTCACGTGCTTGAATGATTCCGCTTCGACCCATTTAGTGAAGTACTCAATTGCTACCAATATAAATCGATGCCCATTTGAAGCAGGAGGGTCAATTGTGCCAATCACATCCATACCTCACATTGAGCAGGGCCATGGGGCAATGATACTGTGCAACTCGGTGGGATGAGCGTGTATGATGTCGCCATGCATCTGACATTTAATACATCTCCGGACAAAATCTATGCAATCGCGTTCCATTGTAAGCCAAAAATATCCGGTTCTCATGATTTTCTTCGCCAACAAATGTCCATTCATATGAGGTCCGCAGATACCGCTATAAACCTCTTTCATCATGTATTGAGCTTCATCTTCATCGATGCACCTTAAAAGGTTCAAATCTGAGGTCCTTTTGTATAATACCTCTCCATTTAAGAAAAACTTCGAGGCCATTCTGCGCAGGAAACTCTTGTCATTCGCACTAGCTCCTGGAGGGTAAGACCCAGCTTTGATGAATTCCTTAATATCATTGTACCAAGGGCTATTGTCAGAAGATTTGTCTACGACCCAACAATGAGCAGGCTTGTCTTGGAGTTGAATTCGGATAGGCTCGATTTCTAATTCGTCCGGATACTGTATCATAGAAGATAGGATGGCCAAGGCATCTGCAAATGCATTTCGGGCTCGTGGGAGATGTCTGAACTCCAAACTTTGAAATTGTTTAGCCAATTTAAGCAAATTACAGTGGTATGGCAGAATCTTTGAATCTTTGGTTATCCATTGTTTCAATGTTTAGTGCACAAGTAAATCTGAATCACTGAAGGCTATTAACTCCTTAACCTCCATTTCCAAAGCCATTTTAAGACAAAAAATACATGCTTCATACTCGGCCATGTTGTTCGTGCAAGCAAATTGCAATTTAGTGGCTCCAGGGTAATGCTTCCTTTCTGGGGATACAAGAAATGCTCCTATTCCGACTCCAAAAGAATTGGCTGTACCATCGAAAAACAATCTCCATTCAGGGCACTGCTCGCTCATATCTTCTACGGCATCGACTAATAAAACCTTTTCATCAGGGAAATAGGTATGGAGCGGTTGATAATCCTCGTCCTTTGGATTTTCTGCCAAATGATCGGCTATAGCTTGTCCCTTGACGGCCTTTTGCGAAGTGAAAACAATATCAAACTCTGAAAGAATCATCTGCCATTTGGCCAGACGCCCAGTTGGCATCGACTTTTCCAAGAAGTATTTCAGAGGATCGGAGTGGGAGATGAGATAGGTAGTATGACTTAGCAGGTAGTGCCTTAATTTTTGAGCTGCCCAGGCCAAAGCACAACAGCTTTTCTCAATAAACGAATAATTAGCCTCATACTGCGTGAATTTCTTGCTAAGATAGTAGATGGCTTGCTCTTTCCTTCCCGAGTCATCGTGCTGCCCCAGAACACACCCTACTGCTCCGTCGAGCACAGATAAGTACATGATCAAAGGCCGGCCCGGTTTGGGTGGCACTAGGACCGGAGGCTGCAGCAAATAATCTTTAATCTTGTCGAAAGCTTGTTGGCACTCCTCATTCCAATGCAACGGCACATTCTTTTTTAACAACTTGAACAGTGGCTCGTACGTAGCGGTTAATTGGACAATGAATCTTCCAATGAAATTAATCTTCCCTAAGAAACTTTTCACATCTTTCTGCGTTTTCGACACTGGCATGTCTCGAATTGTTTTGATCTTTGTCGGGTCTATCTCTATGCCTTTCTTGCTGACAATGAAACCTAACAACTTACCAGCTGGTGCCCCAAAGGCGCACTTTGCAGGATTTAACTTCAAATTGTACTTTCGCAACCTTTCAAACAACTTTCTTAAATCCATCAAATGGTCCTCGGCTTTCTTGGATTTGATTATAATATCATCCACATAGACCTCCATCTCCTTGTGGATCATATCATGAAACAAAGTAGTCATAGTCCTTTGATAAGTAGCTCCGGCATTCTTTAAACCAAACGGCATTACTCGATAGCAAAAGGTGCCCCAATGGGTAATAAAAGCAGTCTTTTCTCTATCCTCTTCAGCCATTAAGATCTGATGGTACCCAGCAAAACAATCACAGAAAGATTCAATTTCGTGTCTGGCAGTGTTGTCTAGAATGATATGGATATTTGGCAAAGGAAAGTCATCTTTAGGGCTGGCCTTATTTAGGTCCCTATAATCAACACAAACTCGCACTTCTCCATTTTTCTTTGGAACAGGGACTGGATTGGAGAGCCAAACAGGGTAATGGGATACAATGATAATATTAGTCTTAAGCTGCTTTTCAATTTGCTCTTTTATTTTGAGGCTCATATCTGGTTTGAATTTACGGGATTTTTGCTTCACTGGTGGAAAAGCTGGGTTTGTGGGTAATCTGTGCACCACTACATCAGTCGAAATGCCAGTCATATCGTCATAAGACCATGCAAAAACATCTTGAAACATAGACAAAAATTCAATCATCTCCTCTTTCTGCTTTTTATTCAAATGAATGTTGATTTGTATCTCCTTAACCTCAGTCTCAGTACCAATGTTAACAACTTCTGTTTCTTCCAGGTTCGATTTAGATTTCTCCTCATATTGTTTGAGATCTTTTGAAAAAGAATCAAATACTTCCTCACTATAACTCTTGCTTTCAAATTCGGATTCCATAATTTCCAAGTCGTGAGTGATATAGAGATTGTCATCATCAGATTCCAAAACAGTGATATCCAAAGGGTCAAATAATTTTATTTTTGGCCATCTGAAAGAATTAAGAAGTTCGAGACAATAAGCAAATAAACACATAAATGAACGGCATGATAAAACAAACTATGCACTTTCATAAAACTTCAAACCAAAGCGGAAACAAGCTAAGAATATAAGTGCAAAAGATGCTTTCATTGAACTATTTACATATGCAAGAAAAAGTTTTCATGAACTTTAGTAAACGACAACCCCCTGTAGATTTAGCGAAACTCCATTCGTACGGGGAAGTACTTGGTGGTCCAGTTGTGTATAGCTCCTTGGGGAATGTCTGGGAATTCGGCATCATCTGACGGGCCATTTTCGGATATTGCTCCCACAAACAAATGAGTCAGGCTTGTCTCCACTTCGTCAATTGGACTAAACTCAGATGTAATGATTTCAGCTGGTTTTGGAAAGGTATAGCGTAATGGCGGGATGTCTAAAGCACCTAACTTGCCTTCTTTTTCTGCCCTTTTGCGTGCTTTCATCTCTTGTATATCTTTGGCAGTCGGACGGAATCCCAAACCAAATTGGTCCTTCTTTTCGATGAGTTCCACGGGCATCCGAATGCCTTGTAGATTGCGTCCCAATCCCTTATCAAATTCATATCCTCCGCGAATCATCTCCTTGGCCATCATAACACTGGCCGCTGGCAAAACCATTTCGTCTTTTGAATCCTCACTTGTTATCCAACTCACGGAGACAATATCAGCTGTATGGTAGGAAGACACAGAAGCATTTCGATTACCATCCTCCTCAGGCTCGGAATCGGCAAGTATAATGCAATCTTCTTCAGTAAAAATGGTTATCAACTGGTCGTTTACCACAAATTTCAATACTTGATGCAAGGAAGAGGGCACAACATCAGAGCTATGAATCCACGGCCGTCCGAGTAAAACATTATAGACACTGGGAAAGTGCATAACTTGGCAGGCTATCTGAAATTGAGCGGGCCCCATTTCGACCACCAAATTTACTTCTCCTTTGGACTCTCTTTGGGCTCCATCGAATCCTCGAACTATGGTCTCTGAGGGTTTTAATTTGACATCTTGCAACCCTAACTTCACCAACGTGCTCCAAGGACAAATATTGAGGGCAGACCCATTATCAATCAGTACTTTAGGCAACATTTTTCCATTGCACCTCACAGCTACATATAAGGCTTTGTTTTGACCAGTTCCTTCCGCAGGCAGCTCTTCATCAGAAAAAGTGATTTGTTTAGCAGTCAATACATTTCTGACTATGTACGAGAAATTGTCAACCGAAATATCCTTGGGAATCTGAGCCTTAGTCAAAACTTCAAGTAACGCATCCCTGTGCAAGTCGGAGGAAAAAAACAAGTCTAAGATAGAAATTTGGGCAGGTATTTTGCTCAGCTGTTCAACCACATTGTTTCGCTTCTCTTAAGTCTCTTGAGAAACTCCCATGCTTCTCTTTCGGTCACTGCGGGTTTGGTAGTCGGCTCACGATTACTTACTTGAACTGGGGCGTTAGCAGTTGAGGGACTTGCAATCTTTCCTGACCTCGTAACAACAGACACTTCTTCATTCAAAACTTGTTTACCCCCCATTTGCAAAACGGGCTCACTATAATTGCACGGCACTTGTCGTAGACTCAAAACCGGCACTTGTTCCGGGAATTCAATTACCACAGGTTCTAAGGCCGCACTTTTGGATGGGGTTAGGTCTAAAATGAAGGACCTTTTGTCTTCCTCATACGATGCCTCCTCTATCACAAAAGGTTGATCCATTATCACAAACACTTCTGTCTCATTTGACATGCTTCGGACAAGCTCTTTGAACTCCTCATCATCCATAATAACTCCAACAGTATCAGCGTGCTCCGGCAAGGGGTTCTTGCTCACATTCGGTCCTTGTTCTTCTCTTTTCCTAATCACGATGTCCCCTGCTTCTAACATGTCTTGAACCTTATGTTTAAGGAGTCGACAATTGGCCGTGGAGTGACCAGGTGCTCCTGAATGATAAGCACAAGTAGCTTGTGGATTATACCCAGCCGACATGCCATAAGGGTAAGTTGGAGAGGGAATCACACCTATTTTACCAGCAGCCTTTAATTGCTCATACAACTGATCCAAAGGCCTGCCTAGGTTGCTGAACGTTTGGATACGATTTTGATTGTAGGTTTCAGTAGGTTGGGGATAGTTGTAGGTGGGTCTGTTTGGTGGGGGAAATCTTTTGTGGTAAGGAGGTCGAGGACGAATTTGTGGAAAGTTAGGTTGAGATATTTGGAAAGGAGCCGTAGGCGGGTTGGCGTAATTTGGGCGAGGTCGGGGATAAGAAATATTGGTATTGTAGACAGGGTAAGGACTTGGATAGTAGGGATAAGGTGAATATGTTGGTTTATGTTGAAATCGGGGTCTTGGCGTAGGGTTTTGATCCTAGATGAAAGCAGCTTCCCTTCTTTCTTTTTAAATTACAGTTTTTTCCCACTACTCCCTTGTCCTTGCAAAGCATCCAACTGCGATTTGAGGGCAGAGACATTAACGATCTTCCTAACTCTTACAAAGTCATCGTACTCCTCAAGCTTATTGACAATAGCGGCGAACGAGCATCCAGTCATGCGGAAAATTTTTTCAAAGTACGGCGGATCATGTGCTTTAATGAAAGTGCGTATGATTTCGTCCTCAGTCATTGGTGGCTCGACTTTTGCAGCTATTTTCCTCCACCTCTTGGCATAAGTCTTGTGATCCTCAGAGGGTTTTCTCTTCGTTCCTTCCAACGTGGTTCGTGTCTGAGCCAGCTCACAGTTATACTCGTACTGCCTTACAAAAGCATTGGACAGGTCGAGCCAAGTCTTTACTTCTTTGGGTTTCAGATTGGAATACTAGTCGAGTGCATCTCCCTCCAGACTTTCCGGGAACAACGTTAGAGGCAGATTCTCATCGTCTACGGGCTTTCCCAACTTGTTAGCAAACAGTCGGAGATGTGTTTTGGGATTACCCGTGTCGCGCCCCACTTTTGATGGTGTAAAAGTGTGGAATATGTATGTGAACGTGTGTAAATGAAAATAAAAGGCCATGGGACTTGAAAATGCGACGATTTGGCCAAACAAAGTTCAAAAAGGGTTTTTTAATGAAAATGGAGTCGCCACTTGGTATAGAGTTAGGGTGTACCAAGTCACCCAAAAAGTGATTTTTGGAAAGTAGAGTAAACAAACCCCTTTTTAAGAACTTTTAGGTCTACGTAACCAAAGCGAGGGATCGGGGGTCACATTTGATAAGGGAGAAGGCAAAGGCAAAGCCTAAGGCACTCCCTTACCCTAGCAAAAGCTAGTTGCGTGACTTAGCCCTTCTTTTCCTAATTTTTCTACCCAAAGTATGCGTTGCATGTTGGATGTGACTAATGAATATGAAAAGGAAAGAAAAAATCTAAAATGTTTCGTATGAGGCTTTTTGGTCCCAACCACATGAGTTGTGTTGGCCAATAAGGAAAGTCCTCATAGAGGTCGCGAATGATGCAAATGAAGACTCAAGTATGAGTGCAAGTGTGAAAATGTAAGAAAAGTACACGTGTGCAAATGTAAGGCAAGTGCATGTGTGCAATTTGAGAAAATAAAGGTGTTTGTGTGCAAGTGGATGAAAATATAATAGTAAATACATATAAGTGCAATGAGGTGCAATTTGTGAGGTGGAAAATAAATAAGTGATAGGGAAAGTGTGTGAACATGGCATGTGGATTGCGAAAAATATAAGTAGTGAGAAAATGTAGATAAAAATGGGAAAGGTGATATGCAAAGATGAAGATGCATGAACCTAGAGGAGTGCATCAAGTCGGGTACGGGAGTGACTCCTAATTTTACGACTTTGATTTTCCCTTTGATTGGAAGGAAAAACTAGCGTGCTAAGGCTATTTAGTAGCCACACTCGCTCGTTTCCCTTATCGGAAGGGGACCCTCAAGCAAATGTACCCTATAACTAGCATGAAGATGCAAAAGCCTAAAATGAAGGGGAAAGGGTTGGAGGGGCATGCCAAATGCTAAAAAACTAAGAGAAATGCATGAAATGTAGTGAACATGCAAGTATGCACTAACGAAAGGAGGACGGCCTATTGGGTCTAGCGTTGGACTAGCCCTTTCTATGAATTCCTACTAGCGTTGGACTAGTGGAATACGGAACGATGAGCCACAACTAGCGTTGGACTAGTGTGTGGACGTACATTCATCCATCAAGTTCATTTATGACTATAGAAAGCAAGTAGGCATGTAAATCATCTATAAACACGTAGCACATAACACTTAGCATGCTCGACTAGATGCAAGGGCCTAATAAAGCGATTAAACACGTAGCAACAAAAGCAAGCAATGAACCTATTACATTTGCTAACTAAAACAAAAGGGGGAAGGGAAAATTGGACAAAATGCTCGCCAAGCCCTATCTATTACAAGCCAAGAGGTATACACATACCCCATAAAAGAATGACTTTGATAAAAGCAAAAGTAATTGAAATAAATGAAAGGCATTAAGGAAAAGTAAGGAAAACAAAGTAGACATGCAATTCTCACTTAGCACGTTGGATCACATAGGGGAGAGACAAAAAAAAACTAAAAGAAATTATACCTCCCTTGGAATGGTGTCCAAATGAAAGAAAAATGGCTTCAAAACAACAAAAAGGTCAAGGTACCACTTTAATTGAGAAAAATTAAAAGAAATGTGCAAATACAAAGCTCACTTGATCATAAAGCCCCTAAAGTCATGACTTAAGTGCAATTGGAACAAAGCATAGTAGTCAATTGAAGCAAACAAGCAATGAAATTGTAAAATTACAAGCTATCAAGGACCAAATTGAGAAAATCATGCAATTGATTGGGTCATAGTAGAACGAGGGGAGACTTGGGGGGTCAAAGTGCTAAATCTGAAAGTTATTCTTCATGCAATCCCACGTAAGAGACTTGTTTCTGCAATGTTTATGTATTCTAACAAACGAAATGGAATCTGCTGCATTTTCTTCTCAAACTCAAATTTCTTAATCACAGCCTTGATTCGATTTTTCCAAAGCAATATCATAAATTCAAACCAAGCAACCAATTTCACTCAAATAAACAGAAAACTTAGCAAGACATCATGCAAATCTGCCGCACAATAAGAAACCAAAGAGAAACTACAACCTGGATAGGAGCAACAATGTGGGAAAGAAACTAAAAGTACAAGAGACTGGGAAATCAGCCATGTATGACCGAAGTAAATGCGAAATTAAAACCAGAAATAATCAAACATGAACTCAGATTCTGGTGGGAACCACTAAGAGTTAAAAACGCAGCTGCCACAGGCGTGAAAAATTGCAGCAAAAATGAAAAAAGAAGAAACTGGTGGCATGCATATCTGGAAACATAAACTTTATGCAAAAGGATTCGGCAGCCAGCTTGTTTGCTTTTCAGCAAAGTGTTCAATCATGATTCAGGTGTTTTAGACCCTAAGCATGCAAACTTAAACAACACTTATCCAATTTCTTCCTTTTCAGAACAAGATTAATTAGCACATTAGATGGCAAACTCGCTTGACGAGCTGCTGTGGAGGAGGAAACAGCAGAGGTATAGGAACAAATGTGACAGCTTTTTCTATTTCAGCCCAGATATGTTTGTGTGTGAGAACTCAAACAAACTTTACACATTTGACAGCCGAAACTGAATGTAATTCGTACAAGACAACAAGCCACCACCTGATCTACTTGCTTTACAATGCAACAAAAGGCACGAAACAACATTATCGCAGCAAAAGGACAGCAACAAAGAAAGAATAGGCAGCGAGCTCTTTATACATTAGGAAGCTGGAAATCGACATGGTTAATCAAACTTCAATCAAATACTAGCTAAAGGAGCTAAGCAGAAATGTAGACATGCAACTGATGAAGCGCCTGCAATTTCTGGTGCCTCTAGATTTTAGCAACCTCATGCAACAAATACCAAGGCCCAAACCAGAACCTAATCCGCATGCTGGACTTTGGGACAAAGGGGAGAGGGAAAAACCATGATATCTAAGCCTTTCATTGCCAAAACCCATCACCAACATCGCAAAACCATAAAAGAAACGGCAACCAGGGAAACATTAAGGAACCAGACACAACGAAGACCATAAAGCTGACAGCTTGTTGCAGTTTTCTGGTTTTGCTCTCATTCCTCACATGAACAGAAGCCACAAACTCAAACGATAATCCTAAATTTCTACCTCAAAACTCAGTCTAAAACAAACCGCCAACCAAAGTTGGAAGCTTTCTGCAATATAAGAACCCAGATGCCTTCTCGAATGAGCTAGCCATGGAAATGCCATTTCCTTGTTTAAAGCTAACATTTTGTCGCTAACCGTATCACACAAACAGCAAAAGATCCTAGCTTTGGGCTATAATCATACACTAGTGCGAGGGGGACAACCATCTTGATTCTTGACATAGGCTCAAACCAAATGATAACTCACACACACAGCCATACAATGTCGAACAAGCCCATGATTCATCAGAGTTTCATGCTTTCAAAATTATCTACAGAATAAGGCTGAAAAGAACCTTACAGTGGTTTTGCCGGAAGAGATATACCCTGGCGAAACTCCTCTCCTTTGTTGGATTTGACCTGAAGTCACCGCACTCTTGCTTGGCTGCAACTCCCTTCCGTTTGGTTTCTTCTTGTCCCGTTGCCTTTGTTTTCTCTTCCCAGAAAACTCTCGATAAACTCTCTGTTTCTCGGCCCTCTCTCACTCTTCCTCTTGCTCTCACTCACTCAGGATTTTTCCGCCGTCATTCTTCCTTAGCTTTTTCTTCCTACAGCCGTCAACTGCCCCTTCCAACCTTGCTTTTGCCTTCTTGCGTTTTCAGCCGTCACCTTGCTTGCTCTCTTTTCCTCCCTCTGTTTTGTTTTTCCTCTAGCCGCCAACTCTAATCTACCCTTTCTTTATGCTGTTTTCTTCTTTTTATATGGAACCCAAGGTTCCTAAACCCTCACCCCAATGGTGAGGATGAAAGGCTTGCCCTTGCCTTAGAATCCAGCCCTCCGATGGGCATGTGTGATTGTCCTTTGCAAGCTGCAAAAATATGCAGCTTGCATGCCGCGGCCCCTTTTTTTTTCTTTTTTTTTTTCAAGTAATTTAACAAAATGGTAATAAAATTAAATAAAAATCAACAATTTAATTAACATCGGATAAAAATGAATAAACTAGAAATGATAAACAGCAAAATTGCAATTTTTCATTTTTTCTTTTTCCTTTTCATCATTTTTTCATTTTTCATCATTTTTCTCTTTTTCCTTTTTTTTCTTTTTTTTTTCAAGAAAACATTGAATTTGAATAAAAACAACTAATTAAAATACAATAAGAGACACGAGACAGGAATCAATCAAAATAAATCTAAAATTGAACAAATAAATCCAAAATTAAACTAATTTAAAAAATAAAATTCGAAACCAAAAATTTGGTGTCTACAACCCGTCCCATCATACTTGTTAAACTTAGGGGTTTGGAACCCCTCAGGCAACTGCACATTCGGAAAAAGGTAAAACTCATCGTAATCCAGGACTCCTTGCTTGTTCAACCCCTGACTTTTCCTCATAAACTCATCGAAACGGTCTAGGCGCTTGAGCAGCTTCATATCAACGGGAGCAGAAGATTCTCCCATCTTTGGCTTGGTTTGAACAGTATGGTCTGGCAGGAAGGGCTCAGCAGCTGTGTGATAAAAGGTATGTGGCTCAGGTGGTATATTTGAAGTGACGTGGGGTTGTGGACCTCGCATGTGGGTAGGAAAAAATGAAGGATTAGGAGGGTAAGTGTATGGCAAATTTGTAGTGGGATAGGTGAAAGTTTCTTCTGGTGGAATAGGGAATGTTGGAGTAACGGTGGCTTGAGTCGAAGATATGACAAATGGTTCCTGCTCAGGTTGTCTGACAGGCACGGGCTCGGGTTGAACTCCGCTGCTGATAAGCTCATCAATCAATTTCCTTTGGGCCGCCATCTCGGTAGCCATCTCACCAAACTTAGTAAGCATCTCAGTTAGCTGAACCCCCAAACTCGTGGTCTCAGGTTGAGCGGTGGTAGCAGACCTATCCAATGGTTCCGGTTGTGAACTCATGTTTACACGACTCCTCTGGGCTCGACTACGGGATCGCGTTATGATGGGGTTTCGACGAGAAGCTATGTTTAAATATTACCTGAAAATATGAAATGACTTGCTTTTAGATTTTAGCCCTGGCTTAGCTTTCCCAGCAAAAATAAAACAAAGAAAAAGAAAAGACAAGAGTTAGTAAATATTCAAAAGATTTGGATGCATGTCCTATTGGGGGGGCCCTTTTTGCGCCAAGTGTGAGAACCCGTAACTTTTCCATTTGTTAGGTTTTATAATCTTTCTAGGCTTTCTTATTTTCAATGGCTTGTTTTCTACACTTTCTGTATCCGGAAAATTTTCTAGATAAATTTTATGAGCAATTATAGTTTTTAGATAATTTTTCTAGTATTGGAGAGTTTTTAGAAAATTAAGAATATATATTGGATGTGGGACCCACTAGTGCGAAAAGTTCGGAAAAATTCGGCCAATAAGGTTAAGTTTCGGATACTGTGAAAAATTTATCGGGTGTTAAGAGATAAGTAGTGTGTGTGAAGTGATTGAGGTAAGAGAGAAAAGAAAGATAAGAATGCATTTAATGAGGACAAGTGTCATCTTCTCATTAGTTGGACTTTAAGAAACACTATTCACTTTCTTGACTTTTTTTTGACCAAAGGATTAAATATCAAAAATTGCACAAAATGCACCATTTTTCTCTCCTTGTGGCCGGTTCTCCTTGAGCAAAGAAGGAAGGAATTCTTCAACTTTCAAGCTTCCATATGCTTCAATCTTCTACAAACAAAAGCCTAGATTAGATTCTACTCCATAAAAACCTTTCTTCTAGTGATAGTAAGTGTATTAGTGAAGTTTGTTTGAAGCTCTAAGGTGGCCAACATCTCTCTCTCTCTTGTTACTTGGTAAGTGATGCTAGAACACTCTTCTACACCTAATGATGTTTATGTTATGCTTAGAAGTAGCTTGAGTGATGGAATATGTGATTTATTTCTTGATTTGAAGAGTTTTGGTGAAGTTTTCCATTTTATGATGAATTTTCTGGTTTCATATGATTTTGATGTTGTGGACTAGTATGATGGTTGGTAATAAGGGGCTTTGGCACTAGTAGGTGCATATGATAGGAAATTGCAATCAATTTTGAATTTGGAAGAATTTCTGGAAAATTAGGGTTCTTGGTTGAACATTCTGTCCGAAATTTTAGGTCATATATAGAGGCCGAATTGGACTTTCCTCAAAACATGAAAGTTGTAGGTATTGATGAGTTTGAAGTGCCTGCAAAATTTTAGGGCATTTGGATTAGTGTAGAGTGAGTTATGCCGTTTTTACTGTTGCTATTCTGGGTGAACAGAATGTGCGAACTGCGATAGTAATTGTCTATTTTGACTGGCATTGATTTGGATTTTGAAGTTGGTGTCTTCTGATGATATGTATCTGGATGTCTTATCTAGCTTATGCCTTTGGAATTTCGGTATTTGGACTTGTATAGACGGAGTTGTGTTCATTACAGTTTTGTGTGTTTTGCAAACCTGTTTTGGTAATTCTGGTTTAGTATTTGGCACATTTGACCTAGTTGTGCTAGGATTTGGACTGAGAGGCCTTCTACATTGTTGTAGCCCTGTCTTTTAGCTTCGAGATGGTGGGTCTTACGCCCTCATCCGATAAGCATAACGCATTTTGTGCCATTACCGCATACGGAGGCCAAACCTGTTTTTGTTGATTGATCAAATGAGTTATATTTTCTGATTTTCTGGTTTGCTATTATGCTTATATATGTATATGAAACCCTATTGGGGTTGTGATTGGCATGGCTTTAGGATTCGTTATCGAGTCTCATTGTACTTGCTTACATGTTTTAAGACTTACTCTTATTCCGGTCTTTTCCTAGCTAACTTTTGTACTTGTACTACTTTGAGCCTAGTGAGCGGCTTTTGGGAAATGAGATGACTTTTGTGTGAAATGTTGGGACTGATTGGAGGAAATAATGAAGCCTTAATGGCTGGAAAAGTAAGAATTTTAGGGACGGTGCTGCCCGATTTTCTAGGCCGTTTGGTTCCTTAAAGTAGATTTGCCTTTTGGTGGAAATGAAAGGCTTTTGGGTTGTTTGCGCCTAAGTCTTCATGTTACCTTTTCGTTTCTGAGAAAATCATGTTTTGCACCCTTGCATTAGTAACTATTTGGCGAGGCATACGACTAGTAGTCGAGCCTCACATGTGCATTCTGTTTACTCGGTTCTGGAAGTAAAACCTTCAATTGGTTTATTTTGATTATTTTAGGATTTCTTGGCGATTAAGGCCAATCTGAAGTGAAAACTTTTGAAGTTGAGCCGGTGAGTGTACCACTCCCCTCCATTGCTGTCTAACTTGATTTCTGCTCTGCAATCTGTTAAATTTGTTTGAGACGAGGGTGTACTTTATCACACTCGTTCTTCTATCTGTTCATATGCCAATTTTGAGTGCCTATCTGAATCTGCTATCTGAATCTGCTATTTTGTATCTGTATCTGAATCTGTTATCTGTGTCTGCATCTGTTCGGATTTCTATGACCTATGAGCTCAATCCTGTGGCTAAGTTATTTGAGTCGGGCCGGCAAGGGCCTGGACGATTAGATAACGAACCACGGTAGTCTGTTCGGGGATTTTTGGGTATTGAGACCCTTGATTCCGGTATACTCGAGTATTACCATTTCTGTTCGGTTTCGGTGAGCGGGCCCGGTAAAGGGGTGTTTGGTGGACGGAATTCGGTGTAAAGAGGGGTCTACGGACGTTTTGGTTCTATATACGTTGACGGAGAGTCAACCGGTTTGGATCAAGTACTGCGCTGGAAATTTGGCTCCTGAGAGCCACCCGTATCCTTCTGATTTGAATCATTGGTTCCTTTGCTTTACATCTGACATGTGTATCTGATTTGTTAAATGTGAAATGCCATGATTTTAATGCTATCTGTTTGGTACCTCATTGAGCGCAAGCTCACCCCTTTCCGTTCCTTTTGTTTTCCTTACAGGAAAATAAACCCTTTTGGTCTGGATTTGACAATGGCTGCCAAATTGAGCTAGTTGAACATATCTTTTGTATAGCTCATGTATTAAAACCCTAAGTGTACTTTTGGGGCGTTTTCTCTTTTGATGTGGCAAATCGTGTATATGTATCAACTTTTGAAAACTTTAGTATGTCATTCTGATTTGTAAACGCTAAAGTTCAGATGTGAATGTTTGTTGGCTATTTCGGTTGGGTTCTGACGGGTCGGTCACTATTCATGGCCGACTCCGGATTTCATTTTTTTTTATTTTGGGTTATTTTACCATTTTGACTCGTTTACGCTCGTTCGTAAGTTCCGGATCGCTATAGATAGTTCTAGTCTGCATCGTGAGTCCTGGCGAGAGCTGGGCAGGCAGTCCGCTCACCCCTTTGGTTCGCCTTAGGGGAAAGTGGGGCTGTTACAATTGGTATCAGAGCCACTTCGCGTGGTCTCTGCGCGGAATGAGCTTGGGCCAAGTGGTGTATGGTCCTGATTTCATGAATATGTCTAAGTGCTCGTTTGAGCGTAAGTTATGAACCAGACATGCCATAAGTGTAAAGATCTTTATCATGGGATTCGAGGAAGATAGATATGTATGTCGGGTAGGAATCTGTAATAAGGATGATTTACGCTTGGGACCGGCCGGCTCGAGTTGTGAATTATCTTAGATGGGATTCTTGCGCCCGGATACGAAAGATATGAGGGCCTAGGTTAGAAAGGATTTGGTGAACTAGAAAGGCCATTCCTCGGTGGATCGTTTATGTTTGTACTTGACTTAACTGGCTGTATAGATGATAAGGAATTTCGAGGACGAAATTCTTTTAAGGGGGAGAGAGTGTGAGAACCCGTAACTTTTCCATTTGTTAGGTTTTATAATCTTTCTAGGCTTTCTTATTTTCAATGGCTTGTTTTCTACACTTTCTGTATCCGGAAAATTTTCTAGATAAATTTTATGAGCAATTATAGTTTTTAGATAATTTTTCTAGTATTGGAGAGTTTTTAGAAAATTAAGAATATATATTGGATGTGGGACCCACTAGTGCGAAAAGTTCGGAAAAATTCGGCCAATAAGGTTAAGTTTCGGATACTGTGAAAAATTTATCGGGTGTTAAGAGATAAGTAGTGTGTGTGAAGTGATTGAGGTAAGAGAGAAAAGAAAGATAAGAATGCATTTAATGAGGACAAGTGTCATCTTCTCATTAGTTGGACTTTAAGAAACACTATTCACTTTCTTGACTTTTTTTTGACCAAAGGATTAAATATCAAAAATTGCACAAAATGCACCATTTTTCTCTCCTTGTGGCCGGTTCTCCTTGAGCAAAGAAGGAAGGAATTCTTCAACTTTCAAGCTTCCATATGCTTCAATCTTCTACAAACAAAAGCCTAGATTAGATTCTACTCCATAAAAACCTTTCTTCTAGTGATAGTAAGTGTATTAGTGAAGTTTGTTTGAAGCTCTAAGGTGGCCAACATCTCTCTCTCTCTTGTTACTTGGTAAGTGATGCTAGAACACTCTTCTACACCTAATGATGTTTATGTTATGCTTAGAAGTAGCTTGAGTGATGGAATATGTGATTTATTTCTTGATTTGAAGAGTTTTGGTGAAGTTTTCCATTTTATGATGAATTTTCTGGTTTCATATGATTTTGATGTTGTGGACTAGTATGATGGTTGGTAATAAGGGGCTTTGGCTCTAGTAGGTGCATATGATAGGAAATTGCAATCAATTTTGAATTTGGAAGAATTTCTGGAAAATTAGGGTTCTTGGTTGAACATTCTGTCCGAAATTTTAGGTCATATATAGAGGCCGAATTGGACTTTATTCAAAACATGAAAGTTGTAGGTATTGATGAGTTTTAAGTGCCTGCAAAATTTTAGGGCATTTGGAGTAGTGTAGAGTGAGTTATGCCGTTTTTACTGTTGCTGTTCTGGGTGAACAGAATGTGCGAACTGCGATAGTAATTGTCTATTTTGACTGGCATTGGTTTGGATTTTGAAGTTGGTGTCTTCTGATGATATGTATCTGGATGTCTTAGCTAGCTTATGCCTTTGGAATTTCGGTATTTGGACTTGTATAGACGGAGTTGTGTTCATTACAGTTTTGTGTGTTTTGCAAACCTGTTTTGGTAATTCTGGTTTAGTATTTGGCACATTTGACCTAGTTGTGATAGGATTTGGACTGAGAGGCCTTCTACATTGTTGTAGCCCTGTCTTTTAGCTTCGAGATGGTGGGTCTTACGCCCTCATCCGATAAGCGTAACGCATTTTGTGCCATTACCGCATACGGAGGCCAAACCTGTTTTTGTTGATTGATCAAATGAGTTATATTTTCTGATTTTCTGGTTTGCTATTATGCTTATATATGTATATGAAACCCTATTGGGGTTGTGATTGGCATGGCTTTATGATTCGTTATCGAGTCTCATTGTACTTGCTTACATGTTTTAAGACTTACTCTTATTTCGGTCTTTTCCTAGCTAACTTTTGTACTTGTACTACTTTGAGCCTAGTGAGCGGCTTTTGGGAAATGAGATGACTTTTGTGTGAAATGTTGGGACTGATTGGAGGAAATAATGAAGCCTTAATGGCTGGAAAAGTAAGAATTTTAGGGACGGTGCTGCCCGATTTTCTAGGCCGTTTGGTTCCTTAAAGTAGATTTGCCTTTTGGTGGAAATGAAAGGCTTTTGGGTTGTTTGCGCCTAAGTCTTCATGTTACCTTTTCGTTTCTAAGAAAATCATGTTTTGTACCCTTGCATTAGTAACTATTTGGCGAGGCATACGACTAGTAGTCGAGCCTCACATGTGCATTCTGTTTACTCGGTTCTGGAAGTAAAACCTTCAATTGGTTTATTTTGATTATTTTAGGATTTCTTGGCGATTAAGGCCAATCTGAAGTGAAAACTTTTGAAGTTGAGCCGGTGAGTGTACCACTCCCCTCCATTGCTGTCTAACTTGATTTCTGCTCTGCAATCTGTTAAATTTGTTTGAGACGAGGGTGTACTTTATCACACTCGTTCTTCTATCTGTTCATATGCCAATTTTGAGTGCCTATCTGAATCTGCTATCTGAATCTGCTATTTTGTATCTGTATCTGAATCTGTTATCTGTGTCTGCATCTGTTCGGATTTCTATGACCTATGAGCTCAATCCTGTGGCTAAGTTATTTGAGTCGGGCCGGCAAGGGCCTGGACGATTAGATAACGAACCACGGTAGTCTGTTCGGGGATTTTTGGGTATTGAGACCCTTGATTCCGGTATACTCGAGTATTACCATTTCTGTTCGGTTTCGGTGAGCGGGCCCGGTAAAGGGGTGTTTGGTGGACGGAATTCGGTGTAAAGAGGGGTCTACGGACGTTTTGGTTCTATATACGTTGACGGAGAGTCAACCGGTTTGGATCAAGTACTGCGCTGGAAATTTGGCTCCTGAGAGCCACCCGTATCCTTCTGATTTGAATCATTGGTTCCTTTGCTTTACATCTGACATGTGTATCTGATTTGTTAAATGTGAAATGCCATGATTTTAATGCTATCTGTTTGGTACCTCATTGAGCGCAAGCTCACCCCTTTCCGTTCCTTTTGTTTTCCTTACAGGAAAATAAACCCTTTTGGTCTGGATTTGACAAATGGCTGCCAAATTGAGCTAGTTGAACATATCTTTTGTATAGCTCATGTATTAAAACCCTAAGTGTACTTTTGGGGCGTTTTCTCTTTTGATGTGGCAAATCGTGTATATGTATCAACTTTTGAAAACTTTAGTATGTCATTCTGACTTGTAAACGCTAAAGTTCAAATGTGAATGTTTGTTGGCTATTTCGGTTGGGTTCTGACGGGTCGGTCACTATTCATGGCCGACTCCGGATTTAATTTTTTTTATTTTGGGTTATTTTACCATTTTGACTCGTTTACGCTCGTTCGTAAGTTCCGGATCGCTATAGATAGTTCTAGTCTGCATCGTGAGTCCTGGCGAGAGCTGGGCAGGCAGTCCGCTCACCCCTTTGGTTCGCCTTAGGGGAAAGTGGGGCTGTTACACCAAGGGTAGGCCTATTATGATGCAACACCTTCAAAATGGGACCCGTGACACAAACCTGTTTTTGACAACAATCCCATATGAGTGCAAAAGAAAAATCGCTTTCATTGATAAACTTACCAATATTTACATCATGTCACGAAGATGATTCCGTACAAGATTGCCAAAATTCCTGAGCCTATCTAATACGGAGTCCCTGGTTTCTCTAGCATATGGAATTCTAACATGTTCAGCTCGGTCATACAATTCTCCGCATTTCCTTTTCAGCTCTTGATGCTTTTCTCGCTCATTTTCATACAATTGCTTGTTTTGCTCCGCCACCCCCTTGTATGTTTCGACAAACTTACTTAACTGCAGAATTTCCTTATCCTTTGCTTCGATAATGGTTCTCAACTTTTCCACCTCCTCGGCTGGTTCATCTTGTTTTCCTTGTGCAGCGGATCTTCTCACCCAGTCTTCGTATTGTGGAGTCGTCAAACCCTTCTGCTTGAGCTCCGGGATGTATTTAAAACTCTCGTCATCAGATAGCGTCACCCATGCCTCAATAATCCGATCTTTCATAGGGAATTGGCTTGGGCACGTTTCTTCATTAAAAATGATGATAAACTCACTCATATCAAGTGCAGGCGGGACTTCTTGGGTACGTCCTAACTGTCTAAGAAACCTGTTTGGGGTGTATGCGGTGATTCCTTGGGTACCCAGTAAGAGAACAAATTCGGATGCTTGGGTGCGAAGAACAGTTTTAATACAATTAGTCCAATCCAATACCCATCTAATATTTTTATCAGTCATATTCTTCAAGAAATCCACAAACTCAGATGCATTACATGGCAGACCCTCTCTGTTAACCTTCTTGTGATGTGTGACTATCCAGTTGTATGCAGACATTGGTAGACTCTCGGGAATAGACGATCGTCTCATGAAGTGCTCCATACCCCATACATGTAAAATCCAATTTGAACCACAAAATAACTTTTTCCCTCTCTGACAGGTAGTGCAGGCTACGAAGATATCGGCCAAAATAATCGGTATAATAGAACACTGTTTATCTTTCACTCCTAGGAATAGGTCGTACAAGATTTTAGTGAGCTTAAAGGCTATCTTTTTGTCTTTTCTAGGGAAAAGATAGGTTCCAGCCATAACCAACCCATACACCCAAACTCTCTTTCGTTCCCAGATTTCCTTGGAAGTGAACGAGAAATCTCCTAGGTGCCTTTCAAACCCATCTCTTAACGCGAATCGATCAAATAAGAACTTTGCCTCTATATTTTGGTCCGACCCTCGTATTGCTGATTCCTTTAACCCAGTGAAAAGACAAAATTCGACCTTGTTGGACACTAATGGAAATATCACGGCAGTTCCTTGAATCGGCAAATTGAGAAATCCAGCGACCTCCTCAATTGTTATGGTCATTTCCCTTTTTCCTAGTCTAAAAGCGGAACAAGTGGGGTCCCATAGATACACCAAAGCTTCCACCAAATAGCCGTCGGACTTAATGTCGTTGAAATCCCCGATGTGTCCTAATCGAGCGGCTACTTGGTTAATCTCACTGGGTGAAAGCAACGTAGGCCATCTTTGTACCTCCAACGGTACTACTAACATCTATTGGACTCGACAAGGACTTTCCATCTAGAAACAAAAGCCGGTGTCAAATACCTTACCTACAGGTCCCACTTCTCTGGTTAAAACATGAATTTAAACGTGCAAATCCCAAGATAGGGTTAAATACCCACGGGAATATAGGGTTGGCTTATCCCTAATGTGGGATTCCCTAAGTGGCATTCCCTCTAGGGTTTATGCATGATGCCATTTTATCAAAGCGAGTACATATGCAGTACACAAATGAAACATGACCTAAAGGAACCCCTTTTTTGTATGCCGGGGTGAGCCTAAAATGAAATGTATTCATGTTACGCATACGAAGCATTGAATTTAAACGTGTCACATCAAATGGGGTAGGCTCCTAGAGAGTGCCATGCCAGGACTCTTATTTCCTAGGGCTTATGAATGCAATAGAGATAAAACCAAGAAAGGTTAGTTCAATAAATACACATAACACATTGTAGCAAAGCAATACAAAGAGGTAAAGCAATAAAAAGAAAAAGGGGGGTTGGATCCCTCCCCTCGTGACTAGTGTCCCTAATAGGGTAAGACAGACTCTACCCTAGGCAAACTATTATGGATGCGTGCGGTATTGGCTCACTAATGCATCTAGACTCGATAGGTTTTAGGTCCCCGGGCCTTCAGACTTGGAAACCAAAGGTCATCAACCCCAAGGTTCTTTGTCGGTGGATTGAGCGATTCCCCAGACATTGCTACGCACACGTCGTGTTACGGCTACATGTCTGAACGAATCTATCAAAAATCCTCAACCTTCGACTAAAAGCTAAAGGCTATCAACCCAAAGCTTAAAGCGGAAGATTTAGTGACCCCTTGGATCATGCTACGCACACGTCGTGTCGCGATCACACGTCCAAGTGGGTCGCCTAATCCTAATAGGGTGGAGTGGCGTGACAAGCCACTAAAGAAAAATAAATGAGGGGTACAAAATTAAAGCGTATGCACGTATGCTAGTGCTCGTTTAGAGGGGAGGGATCAAGAACCAACGCGAGGCTCTAGGGTAATATCCCCCACCCAAATGCAATGCAAAGCGCGGAATCACATACATAAACCATTCATCCATCAAAACAATCGTATGCCAAATGGGTGAGTGAGTGAGTTGATACGCGCAAAATGCAAAAACCCCTAAAAATGAAAACATGCAACCCTAAACATCCAAATGCGATATATGAAGAGGTTAAAAGAAGAAAAAGATTGACTAAATCAAATTTGTTTGGACTCTCTAAGTCCCCAGTGGAGTCGCCAGCTGTCGCGCCCCATGTTTTATAAAATAAATAACATGTTTAGAAAAATGGCTTTTGATTCAATTTTTGGTTTGGAAAATGAATTTTTGATTTAAAAAGAAAATGAAAAACATGGGTCTAAATGGGACATGAAAATGCGACGATTTGACCCAAAATATAGTTTAAAAAAGGGTTTATTGAATGAAAAATGGAGTCGCCACTTGGTATAGAGTTAAGGTGTACCAAGTCACCTAAAATAAAATTTTAAAAAAAAATGGAAGAAACCCTTTTTAAACGACTCCAAATCTACGTAAATCAAAGAAAAAGGTTCGGGAGTCACATTTGAAGAAAGGGAATGCAAGGATAAAAATCCGAGGCACCCTTTCAACCTAGCCAAGGCTAGTTGCGTGATTTAGTCAAGGATTTTCTTATTTTTAACCTAAAGATTTGTCACATTTGGATGTACTATATGAATGCAAACCCTAGACCTAGGGGGACATCGGGAGGCAAAATTTCTCTTCAAAGCTTGAATGGTGCCAATCACATTAATTGTGATGCCCAATAATGACCCTTTGGAGAAGTCACGAATAATGCAAAAATATGATACTCTAAGAAAAGGAAAAGGATAAAATAATTATAGAAATATACGTGTCTTAAAGGAATGCATCATGTCGGGTACGAGGGACTAATGTTCGTGACTCAATTTTCCCTTTTAATAGAGGGAATACGAGCGTGCTAAGGCTAGAAAGCCAAACTCGTCCATATCCCATATTCAAGGGGTGTTCCCTAATCTAATCAAGCAAATGCACTACCCTAATCCTAATTCTAAAATGAAATGAAAGTCTAATGTTATGTATCATACAAAGGGGCAAGTAATATACATATAAGGGAAAATATGGGGGAATGGGTATACATATATAAGGAAAGTGTCATGCAATATGGCGAAAGAAGCCCTAAAAAATAAAGGTATGCATGAGATGAAGTGATTTTATCACACAATCATGATCTAATGCGCGAAAGGCTCCTAAGGGTCTAGCGTTGGACTAGCCCATATTTCTACTTTCTCACTAGCGTTGGACTAATGAGAAATCGAACAAAGAGCCACAACTAGCATTGGACTAGTGCGGATTCAGGAACGGCGGCCACAACTAGCGTTGGACTAGTGTGGTGACGACATGCATTTATTACAACCAAAATAAATCATGTAAGACCTAATAAAAGCATGTAAACACATAAATCACATATAGCACATAACACATAAGCATGATATCTAGATGCAAGACCCTAAGAAAGCGGTAACACATAGCACGTAGACATGCAAAACACACATAAGGCGAATAAAGAAATAAAGCCCTAACTATTACATTCGGGGGAAGCCTACTACAATCTAAGAGGGGAAACGGAATAAAATAAATAATCTAATAACCTAGCTACTACAACTTTGGCATTCAAATGCCTTCCCCAAATAATTACAAATTAAAATAAAATAAATAAATAAAATTGAAACAAATAAAGCGAATAAATAAATAAATAAACACTCAGAAGGCATGCAATTAAACACGTAAAGTCACATAGGGCACGTAGGGTGAAATAAAGTAAGACATAAGGGATAGGGGGTACCTCCCTTGAGTTGGGGCCCTCATGAAGTGAAATTACTTATTTACCCTCCAAAATAAAAGAAAAAGGTCAAGGCATCACAAATAACTATGAAATTGAACCATTAAAAAACATTTAAATGACTAAACAATCCATGTTCACTAAATAAAAACCCAATTGGAAGCATTAACCAAACATTCAAGTCCAATTAAAACACTTTAGAAACCTCAAAGGTCCATAAGTGATGAAAAGGTCAAGTAATGGTTCAACTTGCAATTACTCTAGGACCTAATTGCAAGAAATCAACACATAATTGGGCCTTTGTAGCATTGTTTCAAATCACAGGGACCAAAGTGAAATTTCTTTTGTTTTTCATGCATGCACACGAAGAAACATTCTTTCCTTGAAGCTTTCCTGCAATTATATCTTCTGTTATAAAATATAGCAACGGCAACCGCATTTCACACCAAAACAATCACTTGATCTTGCATGAATGAAGCCTTTTTCATGTAACTCTAATGTTCAGCCATCATTATAACTAGATAACATAAGATTTGGAGCCTAGCACAAGATCATGCAGCCAAATGAATCTACTATATTCTGCAAAAATCCTGAAATTATCTAACGAAGACAAATAACCATGAGCTTCTGTAAACTTTAAACAACTATCTCAACAAGGATCCCACCTCAATTTCCTATCAACTTCATCATCCCAAATACTCCATCATGCATGCAAGAGTATAGCCGATCCAGGATGAGGAAGGCTTCCTTGCAAAATTCATACAAAAATTACAAAAAAAAACAAAATCTCTGCAACAAGTAAACTCTCGGCATCTGATGAAACTCTCACAAATTCCATACCACACTTCAAACAACAAAAGAAACAGCTAAAACCAACTCTCAACACCTCTTAGCAACTAGACATTTTGATTACCCCAAGCCCAATAATAAACAACGAAACATTAAAGATCAAATGGCTGACTACGAGGGAAGTATATGCTGCAGCAGTAAAAGAAACATCAACTTATGCTCATAAGACATTTACTTTCCTCCACAGATTCATAAGTGCAATCATCCAGAAAATGCAGCAAAGATACAAGAGTAGGAAACTTAGTGTGAACGTGCATATGACATATCAACTAAACTACGAATTTCAATCAAACTAGAGCTTCAGCAACCGAAAGTGCAGGCCTGCTGTATTTTCATTTTCGCACACAAATTCAGACTCAAATGCACACTTTGAACAAAACTTTCTCAGCTAACATCAAAGTTTTAATATAGAAAGTAATACCACTGAAATTTAACATCTAAACATGCAAAAAGAAACCTCAGAACAGGATCACTAAGCTTTTATAGCTTTCTCCTTTCTGGTTTCCTTTCACTGCAACATTTCTGGTCTCATGCCCACCACGATCCAACCAAACATCAACTTCGAACCGAAACAACTTAAAGATACAACTCCCAACGTCAAATAGATCAAATGATACACTCTGTCGCAAGATTATAACAGAAGAAATGGAGATAAAACAGCAAATAAAGAACACGAAATGCAGAGAACAAAAGAAAAGAAGAAATCTGTCATAAAGCCGACCTTGTATGACGGAAGAGAGTTTTGAGATTACCTCTGATGTTTTAAACGACGGAACAATACGTGACGCGGTGAGATAAGTAGATTCAAGTGCGAACAAGCTATTGGTGGAAAGCCGCAAAATTTTCCGCTGGGACTGATAGGGCCGCGACTTGAAGCTTCAATTCAACAGGTCTGGAGTTGCTTTCCCTGAATTTTCCCTGAACAGAAACTCCTTCATGGTAGTCCCAAATGTTGCAGAAATGAAGAAACCTTCCTCAAAGTCTGAAGCATGATCGGAAATAGGAGATGAAGCGGACCGATGAACAAGCCTGGACTCGAAATTTTCTTGGCAAAACTTTTCCTTTCCCTCGCTGATTCCTTCTCACTTCCTTTTGCCTTCTCCCGTTCTCCTCCTTTCCCTTGTTCGTTCTTCCCCCAAAAACCTCACGGCTGAAACCCTTTCTTCCTACTTGCCCAAAGCCCGTAACTTTCCTATATTTCCTGGTTCTTTCTTTCCGTTGCTTTTTCTAAACCTCGCCGTCAATCCTATCCTCCACTGAAACCTATTCTCCCTCTCGGTCTCTCTTCTAAAACCTCTCTCCACCGTCACCCCATATCCCCTCTTTTACTTCGTTTCTTTTTTTATCCAGCCGTCATTCGAATCCCTCTCCTACCTTTTAGATTCTTTGATTCTCTCCTCCAAAACTCAGATCTCGGTTCCTTTCTTTTCCTTCGGTCGCCGACCTCTACAGACTTCCCTTGCTTTCTGTTTTCCTTTTCTTCCTCGACCAGCCCCTTTCTAGCTTAGTTTTTCCTCCCCTTGCCCGTAGGTTTTTTCTTTCTTCAAGCCGCCAACCTAGATTCTTGCCGTCACCCTCTTCTTTCCTCTCAGATCGTTCTAGCCGTCCCCCTTGCCTCTTTGCCGTCTCTTTTCTTTTTATATGGGAACCATAACCCCTAAACCCTCACCTCAAAGGTGAGGATGAAGGGTTGGTTTTCCTCCAAAACTTCAACCATCCGATCCATTGGGAGAAAAAGAAAGAACCAGAAAAATCTTCCGTCCCAACAAATAGGTACCGAAAATGATATTTCTTCATGTTACTGCATGTGCGGCCCTTTTTCTTTTTTTTCTTTCATACCAATTTAATACAAAAATGAAAAATAATATTAAGTAAAGAAAAACAACAATTCAAATAAACTCAGATGAACAAAACTAGGAATAAAAAAATAAAACAAAAGGCTCAAATTTTTCCTGTGTTTGATTAATGATTTTTTCCTCTCTTTTTTCAGTTAATAAACAGTAAAAAACATATTTTTATGAATAATTTTCTCTTTTGACAAATTTGTATGCTAAAAGTCTTACAATAAAAATAAACAGCTAAAAGGGCAAAACGAATGCAAAATAAAAACTAAAATAAAACAATAGATAATAATAATAATCTAAAATGGTATACAAATGCTAAAAGTCTAAAAACTAAAATCATGAAATTAACAAATAAAAATATAAAAGAATTATTACTAAAACAAAAATAAAAATAGGATAAAAAATTATTTAAAAATTTGGTGTCTACACTACGGAGTCGATTCACACAAACCCAATATAGTACGCGCGATAGGACCCAAAGAAAATGAACAATTGGAAACTACTAAGGTGAGAACATGCCTACCAAACCATAGAATCATAGTCTCAATGGATTACATTTAATAGACAAGGTTAAACACTTATACATATATTTACATTGAAGTCTTGAATAAATTAACATACAGTGCGATCCGAGGTACTCATATTACACAAAATATGTGACAGCCCCACCTCTCCCAAGGGCGAACCCAAGGGTATCGGCGGGCCGCCTGCCTAGCTCGCGCCAGGACTCGAAACACAAAACTAATAAAATGATAGTAAACCAAAAGAGAACTGTCTATAATATATACAACCACCACAAGTTCTATTTACATCTTCAAAAGCATCAAGTCAAACCTCTCTAATATACTATAACAACAACCAGTAGAAAGTAGACCCTAAGGAGGGTCCTTATACAAACCACTAAAACAAAAACAAACATCCTAACTGTCTAACTATTACAAACGAGACCTAACTATACTAACGACAGAGTCCCAAAGTTCCCCGCGTCGTCCCCTGCTAAGGAAAACAAAGGAAACGGGGTAAGCTAGAAGCTTAGTAAGTAAACAGGGGTAAAAACGTAAATCTCACGTAACAACAATTGCACAGTAAGAGTGTGACGCCCCGAAAAAAAATGAGTTTGAGAACCCGGAAAATTTTCTAATTTTCTAGGGTTTATTGTTTTTAACGCCCGCCTTTTCTACATTTTCTTGATTAGAAAAATTCCCCAGATAAAGTTTATAAGCAAAAATAGTTTTAAAATGATTTTTCGAGCATTGGGTAGTTTTTGAAAAATTAAGGATATAGAAAGGACGTGGGACCCACTAGTGCGAAAAGTTCGGAAAAATTCGGTCAATAAGATTAAGTTCCGGATACTGAGTGAAATTTATCGGGTGTTAAGAGATAAGAAGAGGAGATGATTTGATTGATGTGAGAGAGACTTAAAGGATAGAAATGCATTTAAGAGAGTGACAAGTGTCACTATCTCTTTGGGTGGACACTATTCATCTTTTGACTTTTTTCCCCTTAAGTTAAATATCTCAAAAATTGACTAAAAATCACCATTTTGCACTCCATGTTGGCCGACTCTTGAGAGCTCAAGAAGGAAGAAAATTGCTTCAATTTCAAGCTTCCATTTAGCTCAATCTTCCAAACCAATTGCATTAACTAGTTTCTACTCCATAAAAGCCTTCCATTTGGTGCTAGTGAGTGTTTTGGTGAAGTTTTTGGAGAAGCTAAGGTGTTCTACAACTTCCTCTCTCTTGTTTACTTGGTAAGTAGTGATTGCCTATCCTCTTACATCTAATGATGTTTAATTGATGCCTAATGGTGGCTATAGTGTTGGAAATTGTGGTTTATTTCTTGGTTTGGAATGATTTGGTGAAGTTTTTATTTTTTTGAGGAATTTTCTGGTTTAATGTGATTATGATGTTGTGGTTGTTTATGATGGTTGGTAATAAGGGGTTATGACTCTAGTGGATGTATATGATAGGAAATTGCAATCAATTTTGGGTTTGGATTGAATTGTGAAAAGTTAGGGTTTCATAACCCCCTTTTCTGTCCGGTTTTTGATCATGTGGTTAGAGGCTGAATTGGCCTTTGCTCAAAACATAAACGTTGTAGGTATTGATGTGTTTGAGGTGCCTATAAAATTTCAGGTCATTTGGAGTAGTGTAGAGTGAGATATGTCGATTTTACTGTTGCTGTTCTGGGTGATCAGAATGTGCGAACTGCGATGGTAATCGTCTGTTTTGACTGGAATTGCTTTGGATTTGGATGTTGGTGTCTTCTGATGAAATTTAGCTTGATGTCTTAGCTACCTCATTCCTTTGGAATCACTGCATTTGGACCTGTATAGACTGAGTTGGACTGATTACAGCCTAGTGTGATTTGTAAACCTGCAATTACGGTTCTGGTTTGGTATTCTGCATTTTTGACTTGGTTGTGCTGGGATTTGGACTGAGTGACCTTCTACATTGTTATAGCCCTGGTTCTTAGCTTCGAAATGGTGGATCTTACACCCTAATCCGATACTCGTAGTACCTTTGGTGCCATTACCGCAAAAGGACGTCAAAACTATTTTTCTGGTTTTGAGCTTAATTTTCATTTCCGGACTTTTCCCTAGCTTGACTTGTACTAGTACTACTTGGAGCTTGCTGAATGGTTATTGGATAAACTTGTTGTTGTGTGTGTACCTTTGGGACTGGCTGAGGAAATAATGAAGCCTTGATGGCTGGAAAAGTAAAGAAATTTAGGGGAAATGCTGTCCGAACTTTGAAGGGAATTGTTTGCATTGAGTTTGTGATCTAAGACTCGGATTTGAGCAAGGCAATGATATATGATGGATGGTTTCTGAGCCATGGAGGTGAGTGACCTCAAACTATTTCTAAAATTATTTATGAACCGTTTCTTGCATTATTTACTTTTGAACTGTTTCCAAATTTACTTTTGAACCGCTTTTTATTTACTTTTGAACTGTTTTCAAAGTTAATTTTGGAACTGTTTCTTACATATCATGCGTGCTTGCATATCAGTGTCTTGTTATTATTGATTTTGCTTTCAATGATTGTTAAAACGAGTTTTCTAGGCGAGTGTGTACTTTATCGCACTCGACCTAAATAAATATGAAATTTTCAATGATTAATGATTAAATGCTACTTGCGCATGAATGTAAGCCTTTTGGGCTGAACTGGCCATTGCCCTTGTTACCGGTCGTCTCGAGCCAGAAGCGGACTCGGTCGGGCGACTAGGAACTTGGGTGAACGTTTCGGTATACTCGAGTATTACCTTGTAGGTTGGTGGAGCCTGGCCAAAAGCCAGGGACGGGGTGAATGAATTGACACGAAGTATCCTTTTCATGAATGTTACTATCGCTTTCCATTGTAAATGTTTCTTGAATTATTGATACTCCATATTGAAATGACATCATTGAAATGAACTATTGTTAAACAGATTTGATTACTGATTTTATTGGTTACTCGCTGAGCTTCTAGCTCACCCCAAAAATGTTTTATTCCCCTCCACAGGGCTCAAGGCGAAGGAAGGGCTTGTAGTGTTTATTCGTGGATTATTTCATGTATAGACTGAACTTAGAATTCCTTTTGTGTAATTGTTCATATTGGGATTGTATTGAACGTTTAGAATTGATTGGATGTGTAATAGTCTAGTTTTGGACTTCCTCCTGTATACTAATTGTGATCAAGGATCAGAGTGGCGCTGCGGAAGCGTGGACGCTTCGCTTTTGATATGTAAAGTTTGGGAACCTTTGATGTATATTAGAGATTTATATTGTAAAATTTGAGGTTTATTCTTGAAATTCAATTGAGGATTGTAGTGAGCGATTGAGTCCCGGCGAGAGCTGGGCAGGCGGCCCGCCGAACCCTCTGGTTCGCCTTAGGGGGAGGTGGGGTCGTGACAAAGAGTAAAGCAAAAGCAGAAAAATAACATCACATGATAAGGATACATATGGCTTCAAAGCCAAGTCATTTGCCATGCGTGTTCTCCTGTCGACACTCCGTCGACCATAAATAAGGTCCGTAGAACTTCACTTGTACACCCACCGGACACCTTATCACCCTCACTGGCCAGTCACCTCACAAACTTGCCCGGGCGAACGAAATCACAAACTTGAGCTTGAGTCACAAGCTCGGGTCACAAACTTGGTCCACATTCTCGGTGAACCGGATTCACAAACTTGGTGACCTCAGACTAAGTTGGACTGGCTTCGACCAAGCCCTGACCGGCTCGAATAGTCCATCTCGGTCGGAAGATCAACCCCAAACTCACAAACTTCACAAAATTATTCAAAAGTCACCCCGAGCCACAAGCTCAAGGGGTTTAGTTCCAAAATGATTCATATACATATGCCATATACAAATGTGTGCGTAAATTAGGGTTTAGGTCGAGTGCGATAAAGTACACCCTCGCCTAGGTACCCTTTTCATACATATCAAAACACATAAGCAACTAACACATAAGAGCGGCCTGAATACTTACTCAAAATACCAAAAGTAGTACTAAAGCAAAATCGCTTCGCGCGTGTTCGCTAGTAGTGGGCCCCACCGGCTCCGCCTAGCTCACCACTGTCTGAAATAGAAGATTTTACCACATTATATCACAAACGGCTACTAACAGATCCAAAACAAGCAAAACGGCAAAAATCGGCACACGTGCTCGCGCGGAACGGCAAACGGAAATGGCCAAATCGGCCATCTCAAACCGTTTTGATCAAAGGTTAGGCTAGGAATATCGGATCAAGGTGAACGAGACACCGTTTCGAAGCTATGAGGAAGGCCTACGATTATCATGAAAATACCTTAAACTAGATCCAAATCAACACAAGTCGAAATCATGGAAAACTGTACCAGAAGTTTGCACTTTGAATGACTATTTACTGGACCATAACTTCTAGCTCACAAGTCCAAATCAGGAAATTCCAAAGGCATTAGAAAGCTGAGACATAAGGCTAAAACTTTGATGTTTTGGCCAAGACCTGAATCCACTCAGAACAGAACGAAATTGGAGTGTCAAAGTACCCGTCAGAACTGTCCAGATACAAGGCAGTTCTGACGATCAATCTTGTTTTGGTCATAACGGAAGCTACGGAACTCGGATTTCGACGCACTTTATACCGTTTCGAAGCTGAGACCAAGATCTACATTTCTTACGAAGGAGTTGACACCCATATCATACGGGATCAAAACGGAAAACCCACGGTCAGAAGCTGAAATTCAAAACGTACACAAACTAATGTCTAAAACAGGCCTGAGTGTTCTGTCTATAACTCAGAATACGCTAATCTGTTTGACCTGAAATTTTACAGAAAGATTCAGGACTTAAGGGGTTACAATGTTGAAGAAGGCAACTTTGTCCAGTTTTGAAGGTAACAAGGTCAAAAATGCAAGACACTATACCAGAATCGCAAAACAGGTTCACACACCGTATTCTAGTACAAACATCATAACTCAACCTACACAAGGCCAAATCCAGAAATTCCAAAGCCATCCGAAAGCTTAAAAACAGGGCTACATTTCATCAGAAGACCTCAACACCCAAATCCAAAACAATTCCAGGCAAAACAACCCATTTCAGACACAGTTCTAACATCCTGATGAACCCATAACAGCAATAGTAATTTCGGCTTATCTCATTCTACACTACTCCAATTGACCTGAAATTTTACAGGCACCCTTAAAGCATCAATACCTACAACTTTCATGTTTTAAGCCAAGGCCAATTCGGCCTCTATCTAGGATCAAAAATTTCGGACAGAATGAAGAACCAAGAACCCTAATTTTCCAGAATTTCTTCCAAAACAGAAATTGATTGCAATTATCAATCATTTACACCTACTAGAGTTATTAAACATCATATCCAATCATCAAAGATAGCCACACCATCATGATCATATGAAACCAGAAAAATCACCAATAAATTGAAAACTTCATCAATTTATCCAAAAGCAAGAAATAACCACAAAATTCATCACTTTAACTATCACTAGGCATCAATTAAGCTTCATTAGATGAAGGAGAAGGTTCATTCATTACTCACATTAGAGAGAGTTGCTTGACACCTTAGCTTCTCCAAACACTTCACCAAACTACTAAATAACACCTAATGAAGAGATTTTATGGAGTAGAAACAAGTTTATGTGATTGTTTTGGAAGATTTGAGCTAGATAGAAGCTAGAAATTGGAAGAGTTTTCTTTCTTCTTTGTTCAAGATGGCCGACCAAGAGGGAGGAGGAAAGAGTGAATTTTTTGTAAGTTTTTGAGATATTTTAACTAAATGGTAAAAAGTCAAAAAAATGAATAGTTGTCCAACAAGTCCAACCAATGAGATAGTGACACTTGTCACTCCATTTAAAGCATCTCTATCCTTTTTCTCTCTCACATCAATCACATCACAACCTCTACTTATCTCTTAACACCCGATAAATTTCACCCAGTGTCCGGAACTTAACCTAAGTGGCCGAATTTTTCCGAACATTTCGCACTAGCGGGTCCCACATCCGTTATATATCCTTAATTTCTCAAAAACTAACCGATACTAGAAAAATCATCTAAAACCTATATTTACTCATAAGAATTATCTGGGGAAAGTTCTAGTAAAGAAAAATGTAGAAAAGGCGGGCGATAAAGAAAGAAAAAAAAACCCACTTAAACTTTCTAATAAAATAAACTAGGGTTTTCAACCTTAACCGAGGTTAGGGTTTTACTCCTTAGCCTTAAAACCCGAATTCCATCCCACCGATTTACGAATAACCCTCATCTAAGCTTACGGACGGACTGGGGCCTCACAAAATACAATTAGGTTTTCGTTTTCAAAAGAGTTTAACAACATGACATATATACTAGCTTGACCCTTTTCTTCCAAAACCGTGATTTCCAAGTTTGTCCCCTGTAAGGAAAACAAAGGCAACAGAAAGGGGTAAGCTTACGCTCAATGAGGTACCAAACATATAGGGGTAAAATCATGGCCTTTCATGTTTAATCAATCAGATACATATACCAGATATAAAGGAAAGCATTTAGACATAGTGATTCAAAGGGAAAGGATACAAATGGCTCTGAGGAGCCAGATTTCCATTTGCAGTATTTCATCCGAACCCGTTGACTCTCCGTCAACGTAAATAGAACCAACATATCCGTAGACCCCACTTTACACCAATTTCCATCCACCAAACATACCCCTACAGGGCCCGAACTCCATTCAGGAACAGTAATGGTTGTGACGACCCCACCTCCCCCTAAGGCGTACCAGAGGGTTCGGCGGACCGCCTGCCCAACTCTCGCCAGGACTCACTCACTATCTAAAATGAATCGCGTGCGTACATCCATGAACCATAAATAACATCCACAATTCATGCTTATAATTTATATTGATACAATTCAAGGTACAAAGTCTCAATATACCAAACTAGTTCAAAGCGTATACAAATCAAATACAAAACATTCTATTCGAGGAATAGCGCGAGTACAAGACAAAAGTCAAAAGTCAAACAACTAGACTACGCTAGCCTTTACACGTCTCACGCCTCGTTCATACCCCTGTAAGGAAAACAAAACTAAAGGGGTGAGCCAAAGCTCAGTGATGTTCCAGATATCAAATTGTCCAGCAAACAAGATAATAACAATGTAATAGTGAAATAGCGAGCAAACATGTTCAAGTAAAGAGATAATACTTCAAGTAGTCAAGAAATGTGTGGATCATGTTCACAAGTAAGGATACAGTTGCTCATGTCTCGGCTCCATCCCAGCTTGATCGAATATTAGTTGACACTCCGTCAACTTTCAGGTAATAACTAGTCCAGAAAGAAAACTCCACTTCTCGCCAGTCTCCGTCCACCAATCAACCCCCTTCTCCGGGCTCGCACGCCACACGAAACACGGGTGGTAATACTCGAGTATACCGAATTGCCGAGGAGATAACACTCCACTCGACCTTACTAGTGACCCAAGGTTTGTTATCTAATCGACCAGGCCCTTGCCGGCTCGACTCGATTAACTAGCCACAGGGTTTCTGGAATTCCAGGCATAATATAATTCATGTGCATGTAGAGCAAGTCAAGTAAAGTCGATAAACAAGAACAAATTTGGATAGGGCAAGTGCGATAAAGTACACCCTTGCTCTATCAAATCACATGTATATCACGTATTCACGTTGATCAAAGGTAAATGGCAAATATCGAGTTCAATCAGATATTTGGAAGCACTCACCAAAATAGTGCCTCTAGTGCTCGTGTCTGGGTGGTACTCCGGGTTTGGAGTCCAAATCTGCGATAAAACTTAACTTGAGAACTTTGAAAATTGTAGACACCAAATTTTTGACTTTATTTTTTTCATTATTAGTTTTATTGATATTTATTTTAGTTTGGTTTTACAAATCTCATTTTTAGACATTTTAGCATTAAAAAAAAAAGAAAAAAAGAAAAGCGTTCAAAAAATATGTTTTAGTTGTTTTAGATTTCGTTTCATTATTTAAAAATGAAAAAATGATGAAAAATTGAAAAATGAAAAAAAGGAAAAAAAAGAAGAAAAGGAAAAGAGGAAAATCTTAGCTTTTTATCTTTTGGTTATTAATTTTGTACATTTTATTTAAGTTTAAGCTTGTTTGAATTATTATTATTTTTTATTGTGATTTAAATTAAGTGTTTAAAAAAAAAAAAAAAAAAAAGGGAAAAGCTGTTTTCGTGCATGAGAGCCATCGGATGGCTAAGGAAAGAGCATGGGGGGTTTGGGGTGGTTGCTAACCATTCAGATAAGGGCTAAGAGGGAGGCTCGGTGATATAAAAGGAAACAACAGCCGCAAGGGAAAAGGGGGAGCCGAGAGCCGCCAGAGGAGAGGTTTTAGAGAGTGAACGGCAAAAGAAAAAACGAGAAGGCTAGGAACGAAAAATTTTCTGGTGGAGAAAGGAAAGCAAAAGGTGACAGGGGGGTAAGAAAACAAGAGAGAGGGAAGGCTAAAGGAAAACGGGAAAGTAAATCAGGGAGTGACCGAGAGAGAGTTGGGAAAGAAAAGAGTGGAGCGTGAGAAGGTGTTCTGTGACGGCGGAGGAAAGGAAGACAGCGGAGGAAGGGAGGTGGCTGCGGGAAAGAAGGAGACTAAAGACCTCATCTTTTGATCGCATCAAGCTTCAACCAAAAAAAAGAAGCCTAAAGGTAACAGCTTTTCACTTTGAAATACGTTTATGAGTTGTTGGGCTATGTTAACATGTTAAAAGTTTCTGCCTTTACACCTGTTGTCGTCCTCCCTGCGAGTTTTATTTGTGAATCTGCGTGGGTTTGGCTGAGATTTGGGACGGGTAGGATTTGTGTTTAGCTGTGGGGGGTATATGACGAATCCATGATGCTTCTGTTTAACGTTCATGGTTGATTCTGCTGTGTTTGAATGAACGAATCCAGAAAAACGGCATATGACTTTTGGACAGCTTCGTTTGATTTTTTTTTTTCTGGTCGTTTATGTGTGATGGTGTTTCTTGCTGTTTACCTTTCCCTGTTATTTTTTGTACCTTGTCCATTATTTTTTTGGAGCCTTAGAATGTTCAGAGTAGGGGTTAGATGGTGTTCATACTGCCTTGCAATATTGCCGAAGTCCAAAGCATGAAGGCTGCGGAACATTTTTCCAGATTTTTGCATGTCCTGTACCTCTATTGTCACATTTAAACACAAGGGTTGGGTAGCTAAGAGCTGGAGAGGATGAGTGGTCACCTTGCCACTTTGATCCACGGTTGGGTTGTTTGAAGCCACTAGTTACACTTAGATGGAAATGGTTGCATTCACAACCCAGAACTCATTCGAAATTGTTTTCATCTCTCTGTTGTTCCCTGTTGTCCGTTTGATATGCAATGATTCTGTTTCCTACCTTTGGTGTTGTATTAATCAAGTGTTTTGAAGTTTAATGGGATGGGTAAATGATTAATATAATGTTTTGGCATTTAATCTGCACAAGCTGGAATCTGCAAAATTAGCAGCAAGACAAAAGGCTGTCGTGTTTTCTGTGCTGTTTTCTTCCCTTTGCCGTGGCTGTTTATCGATCCTTACACTTGAGTGGCATGCTAATTTGCACGTTTGGGGTTCACAATGCTTGAACTATTGATCAAACACTTTGCTAAAAAATGCATGAATCTGGTTGGCCGAAAGTTTCTTGAAGTCGCGGCAATGTTGCAATTTAAAAATGCAGAAATGTTTTTGATATTGGCAACTTGTTTCTGGTTTGTTTGGGTCAGAAATTAGCATGAATGCAGATCATTTTTGATGTACTTTGGAGTCCGAAAACTCATGGTATGATATTGCTGAAATTGCCAAATATCTAGGAGTTGTGTACTTCAAAGAAAAAACGCAGCAAGGGAAAGCTGCTGCATTTTTTTTCTTTCTTTTCTCTGCCGCGTTTCCTTTCCCTTAGTCACTAGTTGGGTTTGGCACTTCAGTTTCATGTTTGATCTTGTGTTGAGGGAAGCAAGGGAAGGTTGGGTGTTGAGTTTGCATGTTGAAATGTTTGGATCATGTTTGAACTTTGCTGGAAAACGAATTTCAGATTATCGAATCATCTCACATGAACATCCTATTCAGAATTTGTTTTTGTTTTGCTGCATTAGTTCCTGTTATGTTTCTTGTTTGTTTGATCATTGAAGTTGGCCTTAGTGTTTAGTTTCACGCCATGATTTTGATCACGAAATTGGCTTTCAAAGCAAGCTGCATCCGGATGTGTATTTTGGCTGCTGAAAGTTTAAGGGAAATGTTGCAGACGACCGTTTTCTCTTCGTGGATTGCATGAGCTGCATGGAAATATTTTCTGAAATTTGCTTTTTGATCCCCCAAGTCCCCCTTTGTTGCACTAGGGCCCAATTTCATTTTAATTTCTTGCAATTGAGTCTTAAAGAATTTGCAATCTGAATCATGACTTGACCTTTTCATCACTCTTGAACCTTCAAAGTGCTTAAATGTGCTAATTGGATTCATATGGATGATTAATGTTTGCAACTGAATCCCTTTTACATGATAATTGGCCTTGACATGTTTTCATGTGAATTATGGACGTTTTTAATAGATTTCTAGGCTAAAATCATGAAAGCTTAATAATTTGGGAATTTAGAGTCTTGATTTCATTTGATTTAGTTTTTCTTAGATAATTTTGTTATTCACCCATAATTTTTGTGATAGTTTTTCCTTTCTGTGATTTTTGCATTCGATTGTGATGGATTCCATCTTAAGCCATTCAACTTAGCACTCCATTTTAGATTCTTGAGACCTTTTATTGGAAACCGAGTCTTGCCTGCACACGCATGGGCTATTCCATATTTAATTTCCATTTCGTGCTTAATTCTCATTTTTGTGTTTAATTTTTGTTTTATGTGATTATTTGATAATTAAAGTGGTACCTTGACCTTTTTATTATTTTGGAGGGTAAATTAACAATTTCACTTCATTAGGGCGTCGATTCAAGGGAGGTACACTCTATCCCTTATTTGCACTTCAGTTGACCCTACGTGCTCCTACGTGTTATGTGAATATGCATGTCTACTTCGCTTTCCTTGTCTTTCCTTAATTCCTTTCATTTATTTCATTTACTTTTGCCTTTTATTTACGTTATTCATTATGGGGTATGTGTACACCTCTTGGCTTGTAATAGATAGGGCCTGGCGAGCATTTTTGTCCTTTTTCCCCTTCCCCTTCTGTTTTAGTTAGCAAATGTAATAGGTTCATTAGATTCATTGTTTGCCTTTGTTGCTATGTGTTAATTCGCTTTACTAGGTTCTTGCATTTAGTCGAGCATGCTAAGTGTTATGTGCTACGTGTTTATAGATGATTTGCATGCCTACTTGCTTCCTATAGTCATAAATGAACTTGATGGATGAATGTACGTCCCCACACTAGTCCAACGCTAGTAGTGGCCCCTTTTCCGTCACCACACTAGTTCAACGCTAGTTGTGGTTCCTTGTTCCGTTTCCCCTAGTCCAATGCTAGTAGGAATTCATAGAAAGGGCTAGTCCAACGCTAGACCTAATAGGCCGTCCCTTTTCGTTAGTACATACTTGCATGTTCACTACATTTCATGCATTTTTCTTAGTTTTATCATTTGGCATGCTCCTCGAACCCCTTTTCCCCTCATTTTAGGATTCTTGCACCTCATACTAGTTATAGGGTACATTTGCCTGAAGAGTCCCCTTCTGATAAGGGAAACGAGCGAGTGTGGCTACTCGATAGCCTTAGCACGCTAGTTTTGCTTTCTAATCAAAGGGAAAATCGAAGTCGAAAAGTTAGGAGTCATTCCCATACCCGACCTGATGCATTCCTTTAGGTCCATTCATTCTCATTTATCACTTACTCATTTTTTAATTCACATTTCCTCATCACTTTTCCTTTCCTTATTGTCCATTTTGATTTCTACTTCACAAAATTGCACTTAATTGCACCTATATGCACTTATCACTATATTTCATACACTTGCACACAAACACTTGGATTTTTCATACAATTTCACACATGCACCTTTTCATACACTTGCACACAAGCACTTGGATTTTTCATACAATTTTACACGTGCACCTTTTTATACACTTGCACACTTGCACTTTAGCCATCATTTGCATTAATCGACCTCTATAAGGTTTTTCTTTATTGGCCGCCACAACTCATGTGGTTGGGACCAAAAACCTTACAAGAGACATTTTAGAATTTAGGTTTGCATTTTTTCTTTCTTTTTGCATTCATCTAGTCAAATCCAAAACATGCAATACATATTTTTGGTAGAAAAATTAGGAAAGGTGGGGCTAAATCACGCAACTAGCCTTGGCTAGGTCGAAGGGGTGCCTTGGATTTTTATCCTTGCCTTCCCCTTCGTCAAATGTGACCCCCGAACCTTTTTCTTTGATTTGCGTAGACTAGGAGTCGTTTAAAAAAGGGTTTTCTACATTTTCCTTTGAAAAATTCATTTTTTTAGGTGACTTGGTACACCTTAACTCTATACCAAGTGGCGACTCCGATTTTGTTTTTAAAAACCCCTTTTTTAAACTTCATTTGGCCAAATCGTCGCATTTTTAAGTCCCATGGCCTTTTATTTTTCATTTACACACATTCACATATTCCACATTACTCACACCACACACATCATCAAAAAAATGGGGCGCGACAAAAATCAACTAAGGTTCGAAACTTAAGCGTTTCGTTCAATATGAATCAAGAAATTAAAATCCCCTTGAGAAATAGTCGTGAAATAGTTGCTCGCTTTTCAAACTAAAAAAAATTGATAACATGTTTGCTTGGAGATGACTTTTGAGTCAAAAGTGCAAGTAAAAAGGTTTCATAGTGATTCATATCGTTTTCCTAAGAGTACAAGTTCGGCCAAGTCCTAACGTATAACCCTCGATAAACAAAGTAGCAAAGGTCACTTTTAACCTTTACTCAAGTTGCAAGTATAGTTTTCTAGTCCTCAAGCGTAAATTTGGCCAGCATGCCCTTTGTGTTTACCTAATTTTCCAACCATTTATGGCTTCATTATTTTTCCTCAGCCAATCCCAAAGTCATACATATCATAGATTCAAGTAAATAGCCGTTCCATAGGCTCATAACAACATAAGAACAAAAATCAAAGTGATAACAAGTGCGGAAATGTAACCTAGCAAAAGACAGATTTGACGTGTGGTTACGGAAATAACACATTCGAGGCTACGCTTATCGGATTGAGGCAGAACTTATACCGTTTCGAAGCTAAGACACAGGGATACAATTTTCATGAAGATCACTGAGTCCAGTTTCCAATGCAACCAAGTCAAATTCCTAATTTACAGAACCAAAATCCAACTAGTCGGCTAATTAACCGCACTGTACTGGAATGGTCATATCTCAGGTTACCAAGGTCCGATTAAGGTGTTCTTGGCGGCGTTTAAAATATAAGACAGAATAATAAAACTTTCATGTTTTGGAAAATAGCTAAATCCCAACGGATTATAGTGAATAAACACAACCAAATAGACTAAACTGTCCACGCGGAACTCTGGAATGTAACCTAGAACAGCGAGGGTATTTTCATCTTTTCACAAGATACGTTATTCCGATTGGGTTGAAATTTTTTAGAACCCTATAAAATATAATTCTCTACAACTTTCATGTTTTAGGCCAAGCCTGATTCGCCCTCTAACTATGAGTACTAAAACTGGGAAGAATGTAAACATGAAATTCCAGAAATCTGGAATTTTTGGGATTTCATGACCACCTATTTATTTTCTTGCTTCCAACACTACCAAAGCCACTTATATAATCTTATATACAACATATACCCACTATAAAACAAGTCTAGGCAGAAATTTATTAAACCCTAACTTGCATATATCATCCAAAATCATCACAACAACTTGCATATCTTGTAATCAAGCCAAAACATGAACTAGATAACATCTTAAACCAAAATTTTAAAGAACAAGAACCATGATCAGATCTTATACCTCAAAGACAAAGCTTGGAAGAGTGATACTCCACCTCCTTTGGAAATTTTTAGTTCCCCTAGCTTCCCAACTCCACAACTCACTCTTTAATCGGTTTAGTTTTCTTTCTTCTCACTTGGATGACTAGATTTCAAGAGGAAATGATGAACTCTCCCTTGGGTTTTTCTCCCTCTATCTCTCGGCCAAGAAGTAGAAAAATGAAGAAGAAAGGCTGCCCAAGGTGATAAGAAGGTAAGACAAATTGTCTTGGTCAACAAACCCTTAATGGTGTGACACTTGTCACTACCAATACCAAGCAAAATTTTCTTTTTATTTCTTGCATTTTCAGCCCCAAAATTCGGTCAAGGCTAGCTGGAAATTAAGGAGATATTTTGCTCAAATATTAATGAGCTCATGTGGTAAGAAAGTGGTGGTCGAGTGGTGCGTTCCATCGGTAGTGCGTGGTACCCGTCGGTTCGCGCCGTTTTTCTTAAAAACACACGTACTAGGGTTTTTACTTCCCATTCACTAACCTTATATCATTGCTCCTAATCACATATTATTGCTCACTTAAAAGTCACTTTTAATCACCAAATTTGATCCCTGCTCCGTACCGAAAATTCATCCGGCGAAAAATCGCGAAAACCCTAATTTTTTCCCAATCTTGAAACCAAAAGTGAAACTCTACTTTCTAGGTTTATTTACACTCATTGTGGAATGATTTGGGTAGTAGGGCTTTAATAAATAATAATTTCCAAATAAATGGCATTTTTGAGGAAAATATAAGAAATTTGCGAGTCCTCACACTCTCTCCCCCTTAAAAGAATTTCGACCTCGAAATTCATACCTTTCGTCGTGAATAGGTCAGGATATTTTTCTTGCATGTTCTTTTCTAGTTCCCAAGTTGCTTCTTCCACTTCATGATGCTTCCATAGAACCTTTACTAAAGGAATCTGCTTGTTTCTCAGGTCCTTCACCTTCCGATCCAGTATTTGAATAGGTCGTTCTTCATAGGAAAGGACTCGTCAAGTTCAACATCTTCGGGTGGCAAAATGTGAGTCTTAGTTAATCGGTCCACTATTACCCAAATTGCATCATGCCCCTTTTGTGTTCGTGGCAACCCTGATACAAAATCCATCGTTATGTGCCCCCATTTCCATTCAGGAATCTCTAAAGGCTGTAACAAACCTGACGGCTTTTGATGTTCAGCTTTCACTTGTTGGCACGTAAGACACTTTTGTACAAACTGAGCAATCTCCGCCTTCATATTCTCCCACCAATACAGACTTTTAAGATCTTGGTACATCTTATTATTCCCTGGGTGTATCGTATACCTAGAGCGGTGTGATTCCTCCAAAATCCCCCTCTTTAATTCCTCATCCTTAGGTATAATGACACGATTTCAGAATTTTAAGATTCCATCATGACCTATGTTAAAGTTAGGAAACTCCCCTTTCTTCACCTTTTCCATCCACTTTTGCACTGCTGGATCCTTCACTTGGCCCTCTTTGATCCGTTCCAACAGTGTCGACTTCACCTCAATATTTCCAAAAATCACCTTCTCCGGTTCCAGACGAGGTTTCCACTCATAGACATCTTCGAACAGGCTCCACTCTCCCATTATGGAACTTGCTAGTTGAGCCTTTCGGCTTAAAGCATCTGCTACAACGTTGGCCTTTCCAGGATGATAGTTAATGGTACAGTCATAATCCTCTAAGAACTCTACCCACCGACGTTGTCTTAGATTTAGCTCCTTCTGAGAAAACAGATACTTAAGACTCTTATGATCCGTATAAACCTCGAAAGTTACACCATAGAGATAATGTCGCCATTTCTTCAAAGCGAACACTACAGCTGCAAGCTCCAAGTCATGGATCGGATAATTCTGCTCATGAGGTTTTAACTTCCGAGATGCATAGGCAATCACATTCCTATTTTGCATCAACACGCACCTTAGCCCTTCTTTTGAAGCATCAGTATAAACCGTATAACTATCGTTCCCACTGGGTAAAGCTAAAACTGGAGCCATAGTCAATTGTTTCTTAAGCTCTTAGAAACTACTCTCGCACTTAACATCCCAAATATACTTTCCTTGTTTCTTGGTCAAGTTAGTCAAGGGTCCCGCAATTCTCGAAAAATTCTTTATAAATCGGCGGTAGTACCCTGCTAGACCTAGAAAACTTCGCACCTCTGTGGGATTTTCTGGCCGCTTCCATTTGGCCACAGCTTCCACTTTCGCCGGGTCTACAGCAAGGCTATCTTTTGAAATTATGTGACCTAGAAACGCCACCTTTTCCAACCAAAATTCACACTTATTGAACTTAGCGAACAGTTGGTGCTCTCTTAGGGTTTGTAGCACTATCCGCAAATGTTGTTCATGTTCCTCCATTGACTTCGAATACACTAAGATATCATCAATGAACACCACTACAAACCTGTCCAAGTAAGGTTTGAACACTCGATGCATCAAATCCATGAATGCCGCTGGGGCATTGGTTAAACCAAAAGGCATTACCGCGAACTCAAAATGCCCATATCGAGTGTTAAACGCCGTTTTTGGCACATCCTCCTTTCTAATTCTCAATTGATAGTACCCTTGTCGCAAGTCTAACTTAGAAAACACTACAGCCCCTTGTAACTGATCAAACAACTCATCGATGTGGGGCAAAGGATATTTATTCTTAATAGTTATTGCATTCAGCCCTCGATAGTCAATACATAACCTTAAACTTCCGTCCTTCTTTTTAACAAATAATACTGGAACTCCCCATGGGGACTCGCTCTCATGAATAAACCCTCGTTCTAGCAAGTCTTGCAATTGCACCTTTAACTCCTTGAGCTCGGCAGGTGCCATACGATAAGGGGTTTTCGAAATAGGAGTAGTTCCGGGTACTAGGTCAACCTTAAATTCAATCTCCCTTTCTGGTGGCAGAGACTCCAACTCCTCCGGAAATACATTCTGGTATTCACTGATTACTGGCATGTCTTCCAACTTAATCTTTTCTCCCGGAGTGTTAATCAGGAAAGCTAAGTAACCGTGTGCCCCACGACTAAGCAATTTCCTAGCCCTTATTCCCGAAATAAGCGCAGAAGAGGCTATCATACCCCTCACGTCTAACTTTAGTGTTGCCTCCCCCGGTATACAAAATTCGACCACTTTCATCTTACAATCTACCCGAGCATGATAGTGAGCTAGCCAATCCATACCTAGAATGACATCGTACCCCTTGATGGCTAGACTAATGAGGTCAACTACCAATTTTCGTTCACCAACCCAAATATCACAATTCCTATACACCTCATTCGCAAGCAAGATTTGATTACCCGTAGGTGTTCTTACCTCTAAGTCATAAGGTAACCTTTCAACTTTCAAATCAATTCCAAGCATAAATACAGGATTAACAAAAGAGTGAGTAGCACCGGGGTCTATCAAAATTCTGGTTAACCGGTGAAAAACAGGGATTGTACCTTCCACTACCTCCGTTGGTGCAGGTACGGATTGTTGATCCCGCGAATATACTCTGGCCGGAACCCTCGACCTAGCCCCTCCAGCATTGGTCGGCTTTGGGTTTGACCTGGCAGTCGACTGGGTGTCACTGATCAACGGGCAGTTGACTATCTGGTGATCCACACCTCCGCACCTCAAGCACTTTCGAGCCTTTCTCCAGCACTCATCCTCGGTGTGGTTCGGTTTCCCGCAATACCCACACGTTACCCGGGGAGTGGAGGTTTGGCCTCCCAGGGGAATACCTCTACCTTGGCCTCTACCGCTTTGGCCTCCCCTCTGGGCACTTCCTCTCGGAGCACTTCCCCTAGATGTGCTCGAAAACCGTCCACCTCCAGCCTCACGACCGGATTTAGCAGGTGGCATGCTCCGATCACCTCGTACTGACCCTTGGGCTCCACTAGGTGCCCCTTTCCGCTTAGCATAGAAATTTCTCACTTGCCCCCTAGCAGTCTCTATCCTTAGGGCCTTCTCCAGAACCTCCGTGAATGTATTAATTTGAGCCGCCACTAAGGCTTCTTGTAACTCCACATTCAGTCCTTGCACAAACCTCCGTACTTTTCTTTGCTCCGTAGCTATCAGTTCGGGAGCAAATTTAGACAACTTTGTAAACTGAGTCTCATACTCAGTTACACTCAACATTCCTGGCAGAGTTTAATGAAATCGTCCTCTCGCTTTTCCTGGACGATGGGTGGAAGGTATTTTTCGTTAAATTCCCGTACGAAGTTTAACCAGGTCCATGCAGTCGCCTCTCTCTCCCACTTGGCCATCACTACGTTCCACCAAGCCCTAGCTAGCCCCTCGAACTGGAAAACAGCGAATTGGACTTGCCTCTCCTCTGTATAGTTTAGGGCAGCAAAAATATTAATCATGGCCTCCAGCCATTTCTCGGCTCCGTCCGGGTCTGATCCTCCCAAGAGCTTGGGTGGGGAGAACTTTTGGAATCTCTCCAAGGCCCTATCCTACCCCATCTCGGGGTCCCTAGGTTGATGTACAGGAGCTTGACCCTGTTGTTTCACTAACCGAGCCAGAATGTTAGTCATCTGTTGAATGGCAGTTGCCACCTGATCTCCCCCTGCAGTCTGGGGTTCAGGTTGTGGCTCAACCGTTGCCTCTCTCTCCCCTCTCGGTTCTGGCACCGGTTCCTGTGCCTGTTTACCCCCACGGTCTCGACTAGGACCGCGTCCTCGGTTAGTTCCCCTGGTTTGACTTCTTCTACCCTCCATGTTTTGGAATTTAGGCAACTATAAACATATAAACAAGGTAAGGTATAGCTCGTATAACATGTTGCAGAAAGCTAAATAAAGGCAATAAAACACATAATAAACAAGTACTTTATTTACATAGCAAACAAGTCATATATACATGCCAACCTAGGCAACTCAAAGGCTATACTAGCCAAGGAACATAGAACAAAAGCCCCTATTTACATCCACCGTGACACGTCAAGGTCAAAAACAAAAGGAAACGTGTCGTCCTACTATGTTCCTAACTATCCCACAAAAATCTCCTCAGTCCTAAATCCTAACAGGTCGTCTGGCTAGACGCCAACCCCACAGACTCCGAGGATGCACTCGGCTCCTCCTCCGGGTCCTCCTCAGGATCCTCCTCTGGATCCTCCCCAGGAGCACCAGGAGCGCCAGGAGCTACAGGAGCTTGGCCTTCTCCGGCCAAGTCCTGAAGCACGTCATCCACTAGTGCCTCGCACTCAGTCAGGATGTGGCCGGTCCGGTCTCGTACGTCCGCAACTACTCGCATAAGGCGTCCGGTCGTCGCCTGAGCCTGCTCGCGGAAGGCATCCGTCCGCTGCTGCTCCTCCAATATCGAGGCCTCCAGCTCTCGAATCCTACCTCCCTGGCCTCGGAGGGTAGCCTGAAGGCGCTCTATCTCTGAGTGGCACCTACGATTGGCGCGACCCAATCATCGCCGCTCGTCGTCCACGGCAAGCACTACCCGATCGGGGTAGGAGTAGGTTTTCCAGCAGTCGCAGCGTCGAATCTTGCGCGCTGGGGACCACCGCTGCACTGGCCCACCGGGGCTCTCCTGATACGTGATCACACGGCTAACAGGCCCATCTAGGTACGGCTCGTCAATAGGAGCGTCAGTAGGCGCGTCAGTCGGTACCTCAGTAGGCGCAGGCTGGGACGGCCCAGCACTCCCGGAGGCGTCAGTACCCGCCGTAACCTAGGTTTACAAGTAACATGGCAAAAGTAAGTACACGACGCGTAGAAAACAAGGCTAAAGGCTAAGCTCGAAAATAAAACCCTAGCCTATCGTATCAAGCACTCAATCTATCCAGATCAATTCACAACCTAGGCTCTGATACAACCTGTGACGACCCCACCTCCCCCTAAGGTGTACCAGAGGGTTCGGCGGACCGCCTGTCCAGCTCTCGCCAAGACTCACTCACTATCTAAAACGAATCGCGTGCGTACATCCATGAACCATAAATAACATCCACAATTCAAGCTTATAATTTATATTGATACAATTCAAGGTACAAAGTCTCAATATACCAAACTAGTTCAAAGCGTATACAAATGAAATACAAAACATTCTATTCGAGGAATAGCGCGAGTACAAGACAAAAGTCAAAAGTCAAACAACTAGACTACGCTAGCCTTTACACGTCTCACGCCTCGTTCATACCCCTGTAAGGAAAACAAAACTAAAGGGGTAAGCCAAAGCTCAGTGATGTTCCAGATATCAAATTGTCCAGCAAACAAGATAATAACAATGTAATAGTGAAATAGCGAGCAAACAAGTTCAAGTAAAGAGATAATACTTCAAGTAGTCAAGAAATGTGTGGATCATGTTCACAAGTAAGGATACAGTTGCTCATGTCTCGGCTCCATCCCAGCTTGATCGAATATTAGTTGACACTCCGTCAACTTTCAGGTAATAACTAGTCCAGAAAGAAAACTCCACTTCTCGCCAGTCTCCGTCCACCAATCAACCCCCTTCTCCGGGCCCGCACACCCCACGAAACACGGGTGGTAATACTCGAGTATACCGAATTGCCGAGGAGATAACACTCCACTTGACCTTACTAGTGACCCAAGGTTTGTTATTTAATCGACCAGGCCCTTGCCGGCTCGACTCGATTAACTAGCCACAGGGTTTCTGGAATTCCAGGCATAATATAATTCATGTGCATGTAGAGCAAGTCAAGTAAAGTCGATAAACAAGAACAAATTTGGATAGGGCAAGTGCGATAAAGTACACCCTTACTCTATCAAATCACATGTATATCACGTATTCACGTTGATCAAAGGTAAATGGCAAATATCGAGTTCAATCAGATATTTGGAAGCACTCACCAAAATAGTGCCTCTAGTGCTCGTGTCTGGGTGGTACTCCGGGTTTGGAGTCCAAATCTGCGATAAAACTTAACTTGAGAACTTTGAAAATCAACTAAGGTTCGAAACTTAGCGTTTCGTTCAATATGAATCAAGAAATTAAAATCTCCTTGAGAAATAGTCATGAAATAGTTGCTCGCTTTTCAAACTAAAAAAAAATTGATAACATGTTTGCTTGGAGATGACTTTTGATTCAAAAGTGCAAGCAAAACGGTTTCATAGTGATTCATATCGTTTTCCTAAGAATACAAGTTCGGCCAAGTCCTAACGTATAACCCTCGATAAACAAAGTAGCAAAGGTCCTCGCTAGTTCAAGTGATAATCACTTTTAACCTTTACTCAAGTTGCAAGTATAGTTTTCTAGTCCTCAAGCGTAAATTTGGCCAGCATGCCCTTTGTGTTTACCTAATTTTCCAGCCATTTATGGCTTCATTATTTTTCCTCAGCCAATCCCAAAGTCATACATATCATAGATTCAAGTAAATAGCCGTTCCATAGGCTCATAACAACATAAGAACAAAATTCAAAGTGATAACAAGTGCGGAAATGTAACCTAGCAAAAGACAGATTTGACGTGTGGTTGCGGAAATAACACATCCGAGGCTACGCTTATCGGATTGAGGCACAACTTATACCGTTTCGAAGCTAAGACACAGGGATACAATTTTTATGAAGATCACTGAGTCCAGTTTCTAATGCAACCTAGTCAAATTCCTAATTTACATAACCAAAATCCAACTAGTCGGCTAATTAACCGCACTGTACTGGAATGGTCATATCTCAGGTTACCAAGGTCCGATTAAGGTGTTTTTGGAGGCGTTTAAAAGCTAAGACAGAATACTAAAACTTTCTTGTTTTGGTAAATAGCTAAATCCCAACGGATTATAGTGAATAAACACAACCAAATAGACTAAACTGTCCACGCGGAACTCTGGAATGTAACCTAAAACAGCGAGGGTATTTTCATCTTTTCACAAGATACATTGCTCCGATTGGGCTAAAATTTTTAGGCACCTATAAAATACCATTCTCTACAACTTTCATGTTTTAGTCCAAGCCTGATTCGGCCTATAACTATGAGTACTAAAACCAGGCAGAATGTAAACATGAAATTCCAGAAATCTGGAATTTTTGGGATTTCATGACCACCTATTTATTTTCTTGCTTCCAACACTACCAAAGCCCCTTATATAATCTTATATACAACATATACCCACTATACAACAAGTCTAGGCAGAAATTTATTAAACCCTAACTTGCATATATTATCCAAAATCATCACAACAACTTGCATATCTTGTAATCAAGCCAAAACATGAACTAGATAACATCTTAAACCAAAATTTTAAAGAACAAGAACCATGATCAGATCTTATACCTCAAAGACAAAGCCAAATTTCTCACTTAAAAGTCACTTTTAATCACCAAATTTGATCCCTGCTCCGTACCGAAAATTCATCCGGCGAAAAATCACGAAAACCCTAATTTTTCCCCAATCTTGAAACCAAAAGTGAAACTCTACTTTCTAGGTTTATTTACACTCATTGTGGAATGATTTGGGTAGTAGGGCTTTAATAAATAATAATTTCTAAATAAATGGCATTTTTGAGGAAAATATAAGAAATTTGCGAGTCCTCACAATGGTAATACTCGAGTATACCGGAATCAAGATTCTCAAAACAGACTGCCGTGGCTCGTTATCTAATCGACCAGGCCCTTGTCGGCCCGACTTGAGTAACTAGCCACAGGTGTTGAGCTCAGAGGCCACAGAAAGATCGTTGGATACCAGCCTCCAAACGACGTCCGAACAGACTCAGATACAGTTAACAGAATGTACACTGTAAATAGGCAAATGGACAGACAAGAGAACGAGTGTGATAAAGTACACCCTCATCTCAAACAGAATAAACAGATAGTGCAGTCATTTAAATCGCAGATTGCAGGGGCAGAAACCAAGTTAAACAGCAAATGAGGGGAGTGGTACACTCACCGGTTCAAGTACAGATACTTCAAAAGTTTTCACTTCAAATTGGCTTTAATCGCCAAGAAACCCTAAAATTATCAAAGTAAACCAATTGAAGGTTTCACATCCAAAATCGAGTAAACGGAATGCACAAGTGAGACTGGACTACATGTCGTACGTCTTTCCAGGTTAAGTACTAGTACAAAAGAATAAAATTTGACTTTTGAGCAAAAAGATAACAGTTGGTTCTAGGGTTACAAACAACCCCCATAACCCTTCATTTGTACTACGATCAACTCAATTGAAGGAATCGCGTAGCCCTAAAATTTTGGGCAGCATGCCCTCTGTATTTACCTATTTTCCCAGCCACTTATGACTTCATTATTTTCCTCAATCAATCCCAAAGTCATACGCAATATAAATTCATCACAACAGCTATTCAATAGGCTCAAAGTCATTCAAGTACAAGATTTAGCTAGGAAAATGACCGGAAATGAGCTTTAAGCCAAGGAACCAAAAAGATAGATTCACCGCTACTTAGCGTATCGGACATAACCGAAACTACGCTTATTGGATTGAAGTGTAAGTTATACCGTTTCGAAGCTAAGACAGATGGCTATATCTTTGATACGGACTAATTAGTCCAGTTCTCACCCTAACTAGGTCAAATTTACCAAAACAACCCCAAATTTTCCAGTTCGGAGCTCACTGTGAAATTCAACTAGTAGTCCCGATTCATTCAAGCATATCTCAGTACACACAATTCCGATTCCAGTAATTCCAAAACCATTTGAAAGCTAAGATACAAGGCTATAATTCTTAAGAAGACATAGACAACCAAATCAGTAGTATTCCTGGTCAAACTAACCAATTACAGAAGCTGATTATCAGTTTCGGACAGAAACAGGGCAGCAGGGGTATTTCGGTTGTTTCACAGGGTACGTTGCTCCAATTGGGCTGAAATTTTGCAGGCAACTATAAAACATCATTCTCTACAACTTTCATGTTTTACACTAAGCTAATTCAGCCTCTAACTAGGAGAAACAGTACCGGGCAGAATGGAAAAAAATGGAAACCCTAATCTGGAATTTTCCGCACAAAGTGGAAATTTTCCGCAATTCGCTACAATTTACGCACTATAGCTTCATTCTAGACCATTCCCAAACATCATCCATGGCCAACCAATATTAAACATATAAAAATAGAAAAATCATGAATAAATAGAAAAATTCACCAATCTCAACCAAAAGTCATGGAATTGCCCACAAACTCACCTCTTAGACTACTACAAGCCACTAATTACACATCAGTAAGAAGAAAAGAGAGGTTCCGTAGCTACTCACCTTATCAACTCAAGAAATGAGACAACTTAGCACCTTGGTCTTCCAAACCACTTCACTAACAACCTCATAATCACTAAACTAAGGGTTTTTATGGAGGAAATCCAAGTTTAATCGTTTGAACTAAGAGATTGAACAAGATTGGAGGCAAGAAAAATTGAGAGTTTTCTCTTCTTTTCTCTTGAAGATGGCCGGCCAAAGAAGCTTGCAAATGAAGATGATTTTGGTCAATTTTTGTATTAATTGGTAAAGTGGTGAATAGTGGTCAAATGCAAGATTGAATCTCCAAGTGACACTTGTCACTCTCATTAATGCATGGCTATCCTTTTGTCTCTCCAACTCTCATCCATTCAGTAACCTCTAATTATCTCTTAACACCTACTAAAATAAACCCGGTATCCAAAACTTAACCTAACTGGCCGAATTTTACCGAACTTACCGCACTAGTGGGTCCCACATCCGGTATACGCTCTTAATTTCTCAAAAAACTAACCGATACTAGAAAAATCATTTAAAAACTATATTTACTCAGAAAAATTATCTAGAAAATTTTCCTAATAAAGAAAATACAGAAAAGCACGCAATTAAAAAGAATAAAACCTAGAAAATAAGAAAATTACGGGTTCTCACACTCTCTCCCCCTTAAAGAAATTTCGTCCTCGAAATTTTCTTATCAACGGAATCTTTCAAAATCTAAGGTACCCAACGGATCGTACCTTCTACGTCCTCAGACGAGTCAGGGACCTGATGGTGCTCTAAAGAATGTACCCGAACCGGTACCTTCAATCCAGTCCTTTCCTTTTCCGACTGTCCAGGGTTAGTCTTAGTTGGTTGCGGGGTCCCTTTTCCTTTTCGCAATCGAACTGGGCAGTCAGTAATCCGATGATCGGCACTTCCGCAGCGCAAACATTTTCCCTCTTTCTTCCAATAATTTGCCTCCGTATGATTTGGCCCTCCGCAATATCTACAGGGACCACGAGTAGCAGAGACCGGTCCCCCCTAAGAGACATCACGCGACACCCCCGGTTGTCATGCTTCCCTGTTTCCCTTTCCAATCTTAGAGGGCATACTTGTACCTTCTAGCTCAGAGCTACCGTGAGAACCTTAAAAAAAATAATAAAAAAATTAAAATAATAAATATATATATATAGACATATTGCATTTGCATTTTAGACTTTTAATGAATTTTACCATTATTTGCTCTTAAATAAGTATGTAAAAATAATTTTATGTTACAAATAACTTAATTGTGCAAAATATTGAATTATTTGATTTTGCCAAGCTAATATAATATTTCTTGATGTAGTTTAATTTATTTGCTTTTGTAGTAATTCTTTCAATTCCGATAGCTAATTTTAAGTGTTTATAATTGTTAAGTGTCAACGGGAACCTAGAATTAAGACGAAACCGTTTTAGGTCAAAACCCTTATAACTGCACTTAGGACGTTAAATCTCGATAATTGAATTTTACGAGATTAGTATACTAATAGGCTATCGAATTTCATTTGGGGTAAAATTTTGGAATTAGTTATGAATAAGGATTTAAGTGGAGGGTCGAACAAGATATTAAAAGACGAAAATAGCCTTCCTCCATCTCAAATTAACCATGCAGCCATGGAACCTTCTTGGACAAGCTTTAAATCCCAGCATTTCATCTTGCTGGTTCCATTTTTTTTTCTCACCCCAGCACTCCACCATTCATATTGCCAGCTCAGCTCCACTTGACACACTTCACTATAAACATTCCACTATCGCATTCCATTCTACCAACCCCGAATCACCACAACATCTCATTTCCATTTCCTTTGTCTGCAATGAACTGTCCGAGAGTAAAGTGGGAGAGAGCCGAGCTCTTTATTTCCTTTTCTTTCTATCCGTAAGCTAGAGGGAAGAGAGGGAGACTTGCCGTTCTTCCTCCACTCCATCTGTGAGCTGGTGAAGAGGACCGAGAGCCAAACTTCCTCCATTTTGTTTGTAAGCTTGAGCAAGGGAGAGAGGGAGAGTCAGTGAGCTGCATTTCTGAACTGTCCGAGAGAGAGAGAGCAAGAGGTAGTTGTGCGAGTTATCTGTCTTCATCTCCTTCATCACTGTCGAGCTGTCCATTTCCTTTCTCATCTACAACCAGTTGTGATCAACCCAACAACCAACACCACAGCCTGCACTAACCAAGCTCAGTCCAGCAGTAACGAGCTCCTTAGCAAGCCGAGAGAGAAAAAAAATTGCAGCTGCTTGTCGCGTGAGTTGAGCATCAAGCTGAGGTAAATTTTGGCCTTGGACTAGTTGATTATAGGTAGATGAAGTTGTTTATGAGCATGCATGTAAGGGTGGTGCGGTTGGATGATAAATTAAGTCACAAGAAATCTGATTTTGAAAGAAATTGGAGTTGCCGAGAGTTTGAGCTGGAAATTGCAGCTTTAAATGGTCAATTTTTGTAATCTGAGATTAGATGTGTGTTTAGCTAACTAAAAACTGGATGATTATGCTTTGCATGAGGTTAATCAGTCGTGAGTAAGTAAGAAAATTGAAGGGATGCAGAATCTGCTTGCATGCAAGCCAACCGAGAAGACTTGGATGAATTTCTGGTGGGATGGTGACTTTCGATGATGCCGAACTTAGCTTTGGATTAAAACTGAAAGTTAACTGATTTTTTGGTCATGCATGTAGCTGAAATGAGCCGTGGATATAAAAAAAAAAAAGAGAAAAGAAAATCTGAATTTCTAGAGTTATTTGTGAGTTAAGTTGGCCGTGACTTTCTTTTTGTTTTGGGTTGAAATTCTGGTTGAATTGTAGTAGGAAGTGATTGTTTGTTGTCAAGAGCTAATGATTGATGAAGCTCTTGGCCATTTGAATAATTTTTACAAGAATTAAATTTTTGGTAGAATTGTTTAAGTGATTTGGCCGAAATGCACTTGGAAAGTCCATGACTTGTGGTTTGGAATTGTTTTGATGTCTTGGACTTCCTTTGTTTAATTTTGATTAGAATAGAACCTGTTGAGTCCTAGGGCTAATGATTGATGAAGCCCTAGTGAAATTGATGTTTGAATTGCGATTTTTTTTCTATATTGGCAACTTGGAATATAGTGTATAAGTAAATTGGAATCGTGAGGTCCGTTTTGGTCCTTTGAATTCGAATACTTGTTAACCAAGCTTTGTTGGAATATTTTGTCCTAGTATCAAGCTATGGAATTTGTGTATAGTGCGATAATGCTAAAATTCGAGTGTCGGGACTTTTAAAACCTTGCCAACTAGTTAATTCTTTCCTTTGCTTAAACTAGCCTTATTACTTTTAGGAAATGATTGCACTAACTTTCAAACTCTAAAATTTTTCGTAAAACTGACCCTGGCTAGTTGTTTTAGAGGAAAATTGTCAAAAACATGAGATTTTAATAACTTTAAATGAAAGGCGGAGAAAACTTGTTCGGCAAGAAAACTTATTTGAAGTGAGTGGGTTCTAGTTTACACCTCTAGAAAGGAGGTACCTTTAAAGAATCCATACGAAATATTTTATCACTTTTACTAGTTTTAATTTTAAGAGAATTGTTGATTTATTTCAAGGAAAGAAACTAGTTGTATACCAGATAATCTTTTATATACAAATCAAGAACTTGTATAGTAAAACTTATAGTTTTAAAACTTGGTCTTTTAGGGTTTAGCGAGGACGTGGACTCCGATTCCCAGCTTGACTTTTGAGCTTTACTTTTGGTGAGTGTCCTTGCTTGTTCTATGTTTATCTTGTTAAAGTGCTTTCTTGACTTGTTATGTGATAATTGGAAAGTGGTTTTTCCTGATCCATCGAAGTGGGCAGTGTGTACTTTATCGCACTAGCCTTTCGAGTGGTGAATTGCTTGAAGTGTTTTCTCGAATATCTTGCTTGCACTAGTTAGGTACTGAGTGGGGGAATGTACCACACCTGAGGGTGGGAGGGCCTCTTATCCTAACTCAAGTACCAAAATCTTGCATTTGTTGACTGGAGCGTGAACTCGTCAACTCAACTACCAGGCAGGGGAATGTACCACACCTTAGGGTGGGAGGGCCTCTTATCCTGACTTGGTAACCACTTGTTGTGACGTCGCTGGGTGAATTCCTCGACTAGGCTTTAAAAAGGCATACTCGAGTAATACCAAAACCCTTTCATGAGAAGAACGGGTCCGGTGGGAGTAAGTTTGTTGGAGCGTGTTAAGATAAATAAAAAATCTACATGGACTTTAGATAGTGAAAGTTGACGGAGGGGTCAACTGCGATTAATTTTGATCAAGTTCGTGGAAAAATGGCTCCTGAGAGCCCCTGTATCCTACCCTATGCTGTTATACGCTTTCCTACTTGATGGATTTAAGTTTGGTGTTATTGTTCGCTATTTGTTTATATGATTGCATGTTTGGGCACCGCTGAGCTTTAGTTCACCCCACGTTACTTGTTTTCCTTAACAGGTTTTGGCATTTGAGAGACCTGAAGTCTGCCTTTACCTTTTATGAATGTTATTTTGAGTCAGTCTATGTACCTTTCGTCTTGGGTTGCCACTTGAAGCTGGAAAAGTGCAAGCCCTGGGTTTTGTTTGACTTGTATGAATGTACTTGAATTTTCTGGTTTCACTTTGTGGTTTGTAATGTTATCTCTGAAGTTAATGTGTTCTTAGTATTGTAGTCGTTTTAATGGTTGGCTTGTTCGGGTGATGAATTTTGTTTTGGTTTAAGTTATACGTCGGAAGGGTTTAGTCGGTTTCCTTGCGTGAGTCCTGGCGAGAGCTAGGCAGGCGACGCGCCAAACCTCTGGTTCGCCTTAGGGAGAAGTGGGGTCATCACAGTTGGTATCAGAGACTAGGTAAGAAAAATTATTTGAAAGATATATTAGATGTGTTAGAAACCCTGAACCTTTTAGAGTTAAGAAGCGAGATAATTAGACATATTTTAAGTAGTACCTGAGCAAGTTAGCTATTTAAGCATTAACTTTTTGGATTTTGGTTAGTTTGCAGGTATGGAAAACGGAAACGGACATGCTAATGGTAACGGACATGTAGAGCCTCTTAGGTCCTTCTCCTATAGGCCACGAGGCGGAGGAGCTCGTATACGTTATACACCAGCTGATAGGTACCCCCGATGTCAGTGTAGGGTCATATATGCCTACCCTAACGAGTTAGTGCTGTCTTTAGACGACGAGCGCCGCCAGCTGGGGGACGCTAATCACACTTTGACCCAGGACGTCAAGGAGTTGAGCATCATGGTTGATACTCAGCTTGACCGCATAGCTGATCTAGAGCAGAGGTTAGCAGCTGAGAGGGCTAGGTCAGAGGCTGCTCGTGAGAAGTTAGAGAGACAGAGGTCTCGGTTGACTCGAGTGGCTGAGGAGGTACGAGATAGGAGTGCTGGTATCATGGCTGACGCCACTATGATGATAGACGAGGTCATGGGTATCATTCAGGGTACTGCTCAGGCGGGTGTTGAGGAGGACCCGGAAGAGGACCCTGAGGAGGACGTTGCTCCTGGCAGCCCTGCTGAGTGTTAGACTAGGTTTGATTTGCTGGTAACTAAGTATTCGGGGTTAGATAGGGTGACACTAGTTTAGGTCATAACATTTTGTCTAACTTGATGGCCTACTTTTGAGGCACTACATCCCTATTTTTGGTTTAAGGGATTGTTTGTATATATCTGTTAAACTTATGTGCCATACTTTTGGAGAGCACCCTAACTTGCTATTTGTATGAACCTCGGTATGTGAATATGTGTTAAGTGTTCTATTTTCTTTTTCCTTAAATGTTCATGTTGATGTTAATTAAAAAAAAATTTATTAATTAAAATATCCTCATTTAATTGCTTTATTTTATCAATAGGCATAACTAGGATATGGATCGACATGTTAGAGGTAGAGAATGTGGGAGATCAACTAGGCAACACCCCGAGGTTGGAGGTGATAGGGAACCTGAGGTCAATCAAGACCATGGTCAAGAGGGCGTGGCCGGAGACCCAGTGGTCACCGTGATCAATAGAATAATTGATGTCTTAGAGCGCATAACTGAGCACCAAGCCCTTGGACCAGTGCAGCACCAAGGAGGCCCAATCGATACTGAGGATCGGGCATTAGAGAGATTCTTGAAGTTTGGACCTCCTAAGTTTTATGGAGGACCAGAACCTGAGGTAGCGGAAGGCTGGTGGGAGAGGATCTCTGACATTTTTACAGCTTTAAATTATGCGGAGGAGAGACAAGTGACTTTCACAGCATTTCAGCTTGAGGGAGCTGCTCGTTCCTGGTGGAACCTAGTTAGGGTTAATTGGGACAGGAACCATATTCCTAGGACCTGGGCAAACTTCACAAGGGAGTTCAACGCCAAGTTTCTTCCCCCTCTCATTCAAGAGAAAAGACAGGATGACTTTATCAAGTGTAGGCAGGGGGCAGTGAGTGTCGCCGAATATGAGATTCAATTCACGAAATTGTCCCATTTTGCTCCTGAATTGGTAGCCACAGAGCAAAGGTGTATAAGGAGGTTTGTGCAGGGATTAAATGATGTGAAACCCCGATCTAGACAACCAAAACACCATGGTTTAGGCAGCGGAAATTTGACCCAACTAATCCCTAGAAGTCACGAACAATTTTGATATTATCTCAACCCGTAACTACTCGAATTAACGAACCAAATTGGAGGTAGTAGAACGCCACAATCAAGGAGATACTCGATTGATAAGTTCGGGTGAATAACTTGAGAAGATTCTCAAGTATTCAAAGGCAACTCTCTTGCCAAAGAGAAAGTGAAAACTCACTAATTGTATTTAATAGTCAAAAACTCCTCCCAAACAAAGAGGAAGTGGGGCTATTTATAGCCCTTACAAGCATTAACCCTAATCCAAAAGTTGACCAAACTACCCTACATACTTAAGAAAGATTTTGGGCCTTACTTACTAACAAATGGGCCGCAATTAAACTATCTTAATTACCTAGACTTTTTAAAACGAGAAATAACCAAAATCAACGAGGAAAATCAAATAATCCTACTAAACTCAAGCATTCGTGCAATCAACTAGTCTTCACTTGAATCTTCCAATTCCCCATGTGCTTGAATGGGCCTTGGTCTTTATATTCTCATCATTAAACGTGGAGATCCAGGAGGGATTAGCTGCTGTTCGGATAGACACATTTGCTGATACTGTAGAGAGAGCTCAAAGGGTTGAAGTTGCCAGAGCTCAAGTAAAATCTTTCCAGGCCAAGAAAAGATTTACCCCTAGCAGCAGTCGGGAGCCGACTCATGTAAATGCTCCACCAGCCAAAGTGGGTCGAGAAACGGGTGGAGTAAATAGTCCTGGAGCACCACGAGGCGCTCTAGCGAGAGTAGTTGGGGCAAGAGGTGCTGGGGGGAGAGATATCGGAGCTAGAGGAGGACCAAGTGGAAGGGGTCAACCTAGGAACGCCTCGCAAGGAGGTCGTGTGACAACCCCTCAGGTAACGTGTGGGTATTGCAGGAAGGCTGGCCATACTGAGGACGGATGCTAGAGGAAAGAAGGAAAGTGCTTGAGGTGCGGAAGCAGCGAGCACCAGATTGCCGGTTGTCCAAAAACCCTAGAAGGTGGTACTCCGAGTGCTAGACAAGCCACTTCTGGAGGAAGTAGGCCGAAAGTTCCTGCCAGGGTGTACGCCATAGACGACCAACCCGTACCTGATTCCTCGGAAGTCGTGGAAGGTACTCTTCCCATCTTTCACCGATTAGCTAGAGTACTAATTAATCCTGGCGCAACTCATTCATTTGTGAATCCAACTTTTATGTCCGGAATTGATGTAAAACCTGATAGATTACCTTTTGATCTTGAAGTTAGGACACCCATGGGTAATAAAAGCATAATCACTAGCCTGGCCTATAAGAACTGCGAATTCTGGATTGGAGAGCGTAGGATGCTAGTTGATCTGGTTAGTTTGGACATAAAAGGTTATGATGTTATTATAGGAATGGATTTTCTAGCTTATTACCATGCTAAGCTTGATTTTAGAGCAAAAGTGTTAGAATTATGGATTCCCGGGGAAGCAACCCTGAAATTGGATGTGAAAGGCAGGTTAGCATCGTCTGCTTTGATTTCTGGAATTCGGGCAAGGAAAATGTTATATAAAGGAGCGCAAGGTTTCTTAGCCTTCTTGATTAACACTCCCAGTGACCAAGTAAAGCTGGAAGATGTACCAGTGGTAAGGGAATTTCCAGACGTGTTTCCCGAAGAATTAAAAACCTTACCTCCAGAGAGAGAAGTGGAGTTCAAGATTGACCTAGTGCCGGGAACGGCTCCGATTTCTAAGACTCCGTATCGAATGCCTCCTGCAGAACTAAAAGAATTGAAAATTCAATTACAGGATTTATTGGAGAGAGGTTTTATTAGAGAAAGTGATTCGCCATGGGGAGCACCTGTTCTATTTGTTAAGAAAAAGGATGGAAGTTTAAGGTTATGTATTGATTATCGAGGATTAAATGAAGGTACAATTAAAAATAAATACCCTCTACCACTGATTGACAGCCTATTTGACCAGCTGCAAGGATCAGTAGTTTTCTCCAAGTTGGATTTGAGGCAAGGGCATTATCAATTGAAAATTAAGAAGGAAGACATACCTAAGACTGCTTTTAATACAAGATATGGACATTTTGAGTTTGCAGTCATGCCATTTGGATTAACCAATGAACCAGCTGCTTTCATGGACTTAATGCAGAGAGTCTTTAAAAAGTTCTTCGATCAGTTTGTAGTAGTTTTTATTGATGATATCCTAGTATATTCTAAGACTCGTGAAGAACATGCTAAACACTTGGAGATAGTTTTGCAGATCTTAAGAGAGCATAAATTATATGCTAAATTTAGCAAGTGCGAGTTTTGGTTGGAAGAAATTTCTTTTCTGGGGCACAAAGTTTCTAAAGATGGAATTGCCGTGGATCCGGCAAAAGTTGAGGCAGTCACAATGTGGAAGCAGCCAGAAACTCCATCAGAGGTTAGAAGTTTCTTGGGCTTAGCAGGTTATTACAGGCGGTTCATCAAGGACTTTTCAAAGATTGCTGGACCTATGACAGAGCTGACAAAGAAAAATAATAAGTTTATTTGGACTCCAAAGTACGAGTCAAGCTTTCAGGAGTTAAAGAAACGCTTAACATCAGCTCCTGTTTTGGCATTGCCTGACGGAGTAGAAAGTTATGTCGTATACTCCGATGCCTCTCGGGAAGGTCTAGGATGCGTACTAATGCAAAAGGGTAAGGTAGTTGCCTATGCCTCCAGGAAATTGAAGCCTCACGAACAAAATTACCCAACGCATGACCTAGAACTAGCCGCAATGGTCTTTGCTTTAAAGAAATGGAGGCATTACTTGTATGGTGTGACCTTTGAAGTTTATACGGATCACAAGAGTCTTAAGTACTTGTTCTCTCTCAAAAGGAATTGAATTTGAGACAGAGGCGGTGGGTAGAATTTTTAGAAGATTATGATTGTTCTATCAACTACCACCCAGGAAAAGCCAACGTGGTAGCAGACGCTCTAAGTAGAAAGGCCCAAGTAGCGGGGTTAATGGTAAAAGAATGGGACATGTTAGAAGAGGTTAGTATTTGGAACCCTCGCTTGGAGAAAATGAAGATTTTATTTGGGAACTTGTCGTTGAAGTCACCATTATTGGAGCGTATTAAGGAGGTACAGAAAACGGACCCTATAATCCAGAAAAAGTTGGAGAAGTTGCAAAAAGGAGAAACCACAGACTTTAAATTGGGATCTGAAGGAGTGTTAAGGTTTCGAGATCGAATTGTGGTTCCAGTTGATGAAGGGTTAAGGAAAGAAATTCTAGAAGAATCACATCAATCAAGGTATACTATACACCTAGGAGTGAACAAAATGTATCACGATGTGAAAGAGTTATATTGGTGGGACGGTTTGAAAAAGGACGTGACAGAATTTGTACAAAAATGTCTGATATGCCAACAAGTAAAAGCTGAACATCAGAAACCCTCTGATCTATTGCAGCCACTAGAAATTCCTGAATGGAAATGGGAACACATAACCATGGATTTTGCAACGGGATTGCCTCGAGGTCAAAAAGGATTTGATGTGGTTTGGGTGATAGTTGACAGGCTTACCAAGTCCGCACATTTTCTACCTGTGAGTATGAGCTTTTCTTTGGAGAGACTGGCCAAGTTGTACACAGAAGAGATCATGAGATTGCATGGTATCCCTATAAGCATTGTGTCTGATCGAGATCCAAGATTTGTTTCACGTTTCTGGCAGAAATTTCAAGAGATACTGGGGACCAAGTTAAGATTTAGAACTGCTTATCATCCCCAAACAGACGGGCAGTCAGAAAGGATAATTCAGACTTTGGAGAATATGCTGAGGTCGTGTATATTGGATTTTGGAGGTAAATGGAGTCAGTAGATGACCTTAGTAGAATTTGCCTATAATAACAGCTATCACGCTTCAATTCAAATGGCACCTTATGAGGCATTGTATGAGAGAAGGTGTTGATCTCCGATTCATTGGGATGAAGTGGGAGAGAAGAAAATTTTAGATCCCACGGCTATACCTTGGATGGAAGAAGCTCATGAGAAAGTGAAACTAATTAGAGAAAGGCTTCAAACTGCCCAGAGTCGACAAAAGAGCTACGCCGACACAAGGAGAAAAGATTTGGGTTCGAAGTGGGAGACAAAGTTTTCCTAAGAGTTACACCCCTGAAGGGCAGAGTAGTATCCAAAAAGGGTAAGAAGCTAAAGCTGAGGTATATTGGACCTTTTGAAATTCTGAAACGAATCGGTAAAGTGGCGTATCATTTGAGGTTGCCTTCGAGCATGGCCAAGGTTCACAATGTATTTCATGTTTCTATGCTCAAGAAATATCACCCCGACCCAAACCATGTGTTACACTTGGAAGAAATTGAGGTGGATGAGTCGCTAGCCTATGAGGAAGGACCAGTTAAGATTTTGGAAAAAGAAGTGAAAGAATTAAGAGGTAAGAAAATTCCTTTGGTGAAGATTTTATGGAGAAATCATGGAGTAGAGGAGGCAACTTGGGAACTAGAAGCAGATATGCAGAGAAAATACCCCAAATTATTTCTTTAGCAGGTGAGAATTTTGAGGACAAAATTCATTTAAGGGGGGAAGGATGTGAGAACCTTAAAAAAAAAAAAAATTTAAAAATTTAAAAAATAAATAAATATATATATATAGACATATGGCATTTGCATTTTAGACTTTTAATGAATTTTACCATTATTTGCTCTTAAATAAGTATGTAAAAATAATTTTTATGTTACAAATAACTTAATTGTGCAAAATATTGAATTATTTGATTTTGCCAAGCTAATATAATATTTCTTGATGTAGTTTAATTTATTTGCTTTTGTAGTAATTCTATGAATTCCGATAGCTAATTTTAAGTGTTTATAATTGTTAAGTGTCAACGGGAACCTAGAATTAAGACAAAATCGTTTTAGGTCAAAACCCTTATAACTGCACTTAGGACGTTAAATCTCGATAATTGAATTTTGCGAGATTAGTATACTAATAGGCTATCGAATTTCATTTGGGGTAAAATTTTGGAATTAGTTACGATTAAGGATTTAAGTGGAGGGTCGAACAAGATATTAAAAGACCAAAATAGCCTTCCTCCATCTCAAATTAACCATGCAGCCATGGAACCTTCTTGGACAAGCTTTAAATCCCAGCATTTCATCTTGCCGGTTCCATTTTTTTTTTCTCACCCCAGCACTCCACCATTCATATTGCCGGCTCAGCTCCACTAGACACATTTCACTATAAACATTCCACTATACGCATTCCATTCTACCAACCCCGAATCACCACAGCATCTCATTTCCATTTCCTTTGTCTGCCATGAACTGCCCGAGAGTAAAGTGGGAGAGAGCCGAGCACTTTATTTCCTTTTCTTTCTATCCGTAAGCTAGAGGGAAAAGAGGGAGACTTGCCGTTCTTCCTCCACTCCATCTGTGAGCTGGTGAAGAGGACCGAGAGCCAAACTTCCTCCATTTTGTTCGTAAGCTTGAGCAAGGGAGAGAGGGAGAGTCGGTGAGCTGCATTTCTGAACTGTCCGAGAGAGAGAGAGCAAGAGGTAGTTGTGCGAGTTATCTGTCTTCATCTCCTTTATCACTGTCAAGTTGTGCATTTCCTTTCTCATCTACAACCAGTTGTGATCAACCCAACAACCAACACCACAGCCTGCACTAACCAAGCTCAGTCCAGCCGTACCGAGCTCCTTAGCAAGCCGAGAGAGAAAAAAAAATTGCAGCTGCTTGTCGCGTGAGTTGAGCATCAAGCTGAGGTAAATTCTAGTCTTGGACTAGTTGATTATAGGTAGATGAAGTTGTTTATGGGCATGCATGTGAGGGTGGTGCGGTTGGATGATAAATTAAGTCACAAGAAATCTGATTTTGAAAGAAATTGGAGTTGCCGAGAGTTTGAGCTGGAAATTGCAGCTTTAAATGGTCAATTTGTGGTAATCTGTGATTAGATGTGTGTTTAGCTAACTAAAAACTGGATGATTATACTTTGCATGAGGTTAATCAGCCGTGAGTAAGTAAGAAAATTGAAGGGATGCAGAATCTGCTTGCATGCAAGCCAATCGAGAAGACTTGGATGAATTTCTGGTGGGATGGTGACTTTTGATGATGCCGAACTTAGCTTTGGATTAAAACTGATAGTTAACTGATTATTTGGTCATGCATGTAGCTGAAATGAGCTGTGGATATAAAAAAAAAAAGAGAAAAGAAAATCTGAATTTCTAGAGTTATTTGTGAGTTAAGTTGGCCGTGACTTTCTTTTTTGTTTTGGGTTGAAATTCTGGTTGAATTGTAGTAGGAAGTGATTGTTTGTTGTCAAGAGCTAATGATTGATGAAGTTCTTGGCCATTTGAATAATTTTTACAAGAATTAAATTTTTGGTAGAATTGTTTAAGTGATTTGGCCGAAATGCACTTGGAAAGTCCATGACTTGTGGTTTGGAATTGTTTTGATGTCTTGGACTTCCTTTGTTTAATTTTGATTAGAATAGAACCTGTTGAGTCCTAGGGCTAATGATTGATGAAGCCCTAGTGAAATTGATGTTTGAATTGCGATTTTTTTTCTATATTGGCAACTTGGAATATAGTGTATAAGTAAATTGGAATCGTGAGGTCCGTTTTGGTCCTTTGAATTCGAATACTTGTTAACCAAGCTTTGTTGGAATATTTTGTCCTAGTATCAAGCTATGGAATTTGTGTATAGTGCGATAATGCTAAAATTCGAGTGTCGGGACTTTTAAAACCTTGCCAACTAGTTAATTCTTTCCTTTTCTTAAACTAGCCTTATTACTTTTAGGAAATGATTGCACTAACTTTCAAACTCTAAAATTTTTCGTAAAACTGACCCTGGCTAGTTGTTTTAGAGGAAAATTGTCAAAAACATGAGATTTTAATAACTTTAAATGAAAGGCGGAGAAAACTTGTTCGGCAAGAAAACTTATTTGAAGTGAGTGGGTTCTAGTTTACACCTCTAGAAAGGAGGTACCTTTAAAGAATCCATACGAAATATTTTATCACTTTTACTAATTTTAATTTTAAGAGGATTGTTGATTTATTTCGAGGAAATAAACTAGTTATATACCAGATAATCTTTTATATATAAATCAAGAACTTGTATAGTAAAACTTATAGTTTTAAAACTTGGTCTTTTAGGGTTTAGCGAGAACGTGGACTTCGATTCCCAGCTTGACTTTTGAGCTTTACTTTTGGTGAGTGTCCTTGCTTGTTCTATGTTTATCTTGTTAAAGTGCTTTCTTGACCTGTTATGTGATAATTGGAAAGTGGTTTTCCTGATCCATCAAAGTGGGCAGTGTGTACTTTATCGCACTAGCCTTTCGAGTGGTGAATTGCTTGAAATTTTTCTCGAATATCTTGCTTGCACTAGTTAAGTACCGAGTGGGGGAATGTACTACACTTGAGGGTGGGAGGGCCTCTTATCCTAACTCAAGTACCAAAATCTTGCAATTGTTGACTGGAGCGTGAACTCGTCAACTCAACTACCAGGCAGGGGAATGTACCACACCTTAGGGTGGGAGGGCCTCTTATCCTGACTTGGTAATCACTTGTTGTGACGTCGCTGGGTGAATCCCTCGACTAGGCTTTAAAAAGGTATACTCGAGTAATACGAAAACCCTCTCGTGAGAAGAACGGGCCCGGTGGGAGTAAGTTGGTTGGAGCGTGTTAAGATAAAAAAAAAATCTACATGGACTTTAGATAGTGAAAGTTGACGGAGGGGTCAACTACGGTTAATTTTGATCAAGTTCGTGGAAAAATGGCTCCTGAGAGCCCCTGTATCCTACCCTGTGATGTTATACGCTTTCCTACTTGATGGATTTAAGTTTGGTGTTATTGTTCGCTATTTGTTTATATGATTGAATGTTTGGGCACCGCTGAACTTTAGCTCACCCCACGTTACTTGTTTTCCTTAACAGGTTCTGGCATTTGAGAGACCTGAAGTCTGCCTTTACCTTTTATGAATGTTATTTTGAGTCAGTCTATGTACCCTTCGTCTTGGATTGCCACTTGAAGCTGGAAAAGTGCAAGCCCTGAGTTTTGTTTGACTTGTATGAATGTATTTGAATTTTATGGTTTCACTTTGTGGTTTGTAATGTTATCTCTGAAGTTAATGTGTTCTTAGTGTGACAGCCCCACCTCCCCCTAAGGTGAACCAAAGGGTTCGGCGGCCGCCTGCCCAGCTCTCGCCGGGACTCAGTCGTTCACTCAAACAAATCCGAAATAAAACCACAAGAATTCATATAGTAAAAATAAAAAACTTAAAGCGAAACTTATATACATTTCTATCTCAAAAGGAAGTTCAACCATTGAATATACATAGGTTCTCAATTCCTCATACAACCAGCCCGTGCCAAGCACTAGGGCGAGAACCGTTACAAAAACAAAAAAACTAGACCAAGCTAGTCTATACCAAGCTCTCATCCTTGCGTGCCTTCCCCTGTTAAGGAAAACAAAACTAAAGGGATGAGCTAAAAGCTCAGTGAGGTTCCGAACACATAATCAAATAATCAATCCAATACATTAAACATAGGGCATCAATATTTCAAGAAACATTTACCATGGAAAGCGATATTAACACATACATTAAAAGGATACGGGTTCACATGAAGCTATTTGTTTGTTCGTTCGTTCCCCTGACATTTCCCCTTATTCCTCCAATCGTTTGAAAATACATTTTGTCGCGCCCCATTTTTTATAAGAAAAATAAATAAATAAAAAAGTGGTTTGAAAAGTGAATTTTTGATTTAAAAAATAATTTTTGATTTACAAAGAAAGTGGGTCTAGATGGGACTCGAAAATGCGACGATTTGACCCAAAATACAGTTTAAAAAGGGTTTTTTTGAAATAAAAATCGGAGTCGCCACTTGGTATAGAGTTAAGGTGTACCAAATCACCTAAAAATGAATTTTTAAAGAAAAAATGGAAAAACCCTGTTTAAACGACTCCAAATCTACGCAAACCAATGAAAAAGGTTCGGGAGTCACATTTGACGAAGGGGAAGGCAAGGATAAAAATCCAAGGCACCCCTTCGACCTAGCCAAGGCTAGTTGCGTGATTTAGTCAAAGATTTTCTTGTTTTAACCAAAGAATTTATCACTTTTGGATGCACTATATGAATGCAAGACCTAGACCTAGGGGGACATCGGGGGGCAAAATTTCTCTTCAAAGCTTGAGTGGTGCCAATCACATTAGTTGTGATGCCCAATAGTGACTCTTTGGAGAGGTCACGAATAATGCAAAAATATGAGACTCTAAGAAGAGGAGAAGAATAAAATAATTATAGAAATATACATGTCTTAGAGGAATGCATCATGTCGGGTACGGGGGACTAATGTTCGTGACTCAATTTTCCCTTTAAATAGAGGGAATACGAGCGTGCTAAGGCTAGAAAAGCCAAACTCGTCCATATCCCATATTCAAGGGGTTTTCCCTGATCTAATCAAGCAAATGCACTACCCTAATCCTATTTCTAGAATGAAATGCAATTCTAATGTTATGTATCATACAAAAAGGGGCAAGTAATATACATATAAGGGGAAATATGGGGGACGGGGTATACATATATAAGGAAAATGTCATGCGACATGGTGAAAAAGGCCCTAGAAAATAAAGATATGCATGAGATGAAGGCATGCGAATGTACTAGCGAGGGACGGTCCTATTGGATCTAGCATTGGACTAGTCCTTCACTAGCACTCCCTCACAAGCATTGGACTTGTAGGAGCTCGATGGGAAGACCATGACTAGCGTTGGACAAGCCACGGTTTCGTGCATTTGCATCCATCATACATACATAAGTAAATGTGCACAATTAAAGCGAGTAGACATGTGAGCACGTAATTCACATAACACATAACACATAAGCATGCATATCTAGATGCCAAACCCTAAGAAAGCAATTAAACACATAGCACCTAAGCATGCAAAACACATAAGGCGATTAAGGTCCTAACTATTACATTTTTAGGGGGAAGGCCTACTACACTCTAAAAGGGGAAATAGAAGGAATAAAACAATTAAATCCCTAACTATTACAATTTTGGCATTCGAGTGCCTCCCAAATGATAAAATTGAATTAAAATTAAAG